>NC_064599.1:74460698-74762767 GCF_943734845.2 Anopheles funestus | reverse complement strand
CGAAAAGGATTTATCAATATTAAAATAATTTTAATCAATTGTGAAGGAATTAAATCCCTCCATACCTTGGGAAATTGTTTTTCCATTCCGTTTCTAAATTAAAGCGTGTCGCTTTAAACGCATCCGCTTGTTGTTCGATCGTTTCACGTACCATCTTCCAGAAACGATCGGCCACAGCTAGACTAAGGTTCCTCGTTGTCACCTGATGGGACATTGTGACGCCACTTCTGTTGGAAAAGAAAAAAAAAGCCCGTGCAACCGTTAACCGACGGAATGGTTCATGTTTTCGCAAACACCTACTGGAATAGTTTGGAGTTTTTGAAAAACTTTTCCTCATATTCGCGTATCGTTTCAATGCTATCGTCTTTGCGGCCCCGTCCCGTCACTACGGCAAAGTATCCGAGCGCCTTCATCGGGAACAGTTTGCCGGAAAGTATCTTTCGTATGCGATTTGGATCTGCCAGATCTTCGGCCAAATCCACCTTCGTCAGCACGAAGATCGTTCGTTTGCCGAGCGGATCGCACTGTGATACGAGATCCGTTACGTTGCTACGTTCCGCATCTACCGAACCATCCTAATAAAAATGTGGTGTATTAAGATAATTTTCTGTTGCCTCTCTATATACTATTCGTCCAACAACTCTTACCTGGATGCACAGAATGATCGCATTCGGATTGCTCATGTAGTGTTCGGTCATATGCTTGATTTGATCGCGTGTATCCGGTGCCATATCGACGGTTTGCGTCGAGATGATACCGGGAAGATCGACCAGCACCATACGCTGCAGTCCCGGTCCCTTCACCGTCATCGAGATCACATCCATGCTGACGGTTTTGCCACCACGCACCGAATTGCGCATCCGTATCTCCACGTCACGCCGCAGCTCCGCCAGATCGCTTTCCTTCGTCAGATCGTACTCACGCTCCGAATCGCGAAACTGTGCCACATGGTACGGTCCTTCCGATAGCGTCACCTTCACCGGTGCCCGGGTCATCATTTCACCGCTGCCACGCGGAAAGATACGTGCCTGAGCGATCGATTCCAGCACCGACGTTTTGCCACTGCTCTGATCACCGACCACCACTACGCGCGGTAGATGATCCGCTGTGGTGTAGCTCGTATCATAGCCGGACAGTTCGTCCAGCACCTCCGAGTACATGTCGATGAGCGATTTCTTTATGCGCTTTTTGGTCGGTTGTTTGCGGTTCGTTCGCATTATCAGATATTGCTGCCGTAGGTCACGGTTCTCTTTTTCTAGCTTTTCCACCTCGCGCTGGTATTTTAGCTGCACGTTCATGATTTCCGTCTGCAGTGAATCGACCTGCGCCTGCAGCGTGTCGACCCGTTTACGACTTTCGTCAGCATTAAGACCTTTTGCGTTTACGGTATTTTTCGCTTTTAGCTCCTCTTTGGTAGCTACAGTGGCATGCAAAGGAAAGGAAGAAAATGGGAAAATTAAAAAAAAACTTTTTTGGCTAAATTCAATGTAACACGGTGCTGCATAAAGCTTAACAACCAATACTTTTCAAGAATGACTAAATTAGATATCGCTACAACAATTATTTGTTTGTTTAGGCATCTACTATGCAGTTATCCTATGCACATGTAAAATGTTTTAACTATATCTCGCTTTACCTCCGTATAGCTCAGAAATAAATTCTGAAAGATTCTGGAAGGAACCTAGAAGCCAAAGAAAGAAAAAGAGAGAGAGAGGGAGAGAAAAAAAAAGAATTTCGATTAAACGCGGCATTAAGTTTCGGTTACACCGGTACCCGGTAGGATTGGCGATGTACGAGGGGAACGGATGAAAGAAGATGATGAGATTTGCGGTTCATCAATGTTGTAAAAGAAATATGAATAAAACATCGACTAAAATGAGAATGTTCTGCTTTAATGTGGGGAAATAAGCGAACGCTACATTTCTTTAACCGTTATCTTTACTATCGATGCGTAACGAACCGCAATTTTTATTGATTTTATAGATGAAATGTGAGCTGTTTGGCTTTTGAGCTGTTTTTGATTATTGAAAAGAGATTATACAATTAATATTCAGTTAATACATTGCTTTATAAAGACACTGGACCGATAACCAGCGAGCTTTTCATGGACATTGAAGCAAGAATAGCATAACTACATTTAATCATTCTTGAGCACTGGGGTTGATAACGGAAGATACACATTTGGAAGATTTACTTACTCTCGATCTGTGGATTCTGTTGTGTTTCTGCTGCCTCGATCGCATTGTCAAGGCGCTGATCAAACCATTGTCGCCATTCGTTTAGCTTATGCTCGCTAAGCTGCTTTATCCGAGGATCTAAAATGTGATCACATTTTGCAAATTTAATGTTAAGCGATCTCCATTTACTAGCACCATCGCGTGTTACCTATTTCGATGGAGTCTTTTACGGCGTCCTTTACAGCGAGGAGATTTTTCGTAAAGCCAGCCCATTTCTCATTGTCGGGCAGAACTTCCTCCAGCCATTTCATGTCCGGCAGACCATCCTTCCATTCTTCGTACCGTTTGTTAAGCGTAACACCACCACCGATAGCACTGCCCAGCACCAGATAGCGCAGCTTCAGAACACCTCTTAAAACGCGCCCTATTAGCATGCCATAGTTACGCTGCTGGCCATAATATTGCCAACCGCTCGCGTTCGGTGGTCTTAGGAATTCTTGCTGCCGGTAATAGTTGTACCGCGACCATGCCGTAGAATGGTTGCTACCACCGTTTCCAGTGCCATTGCCGCCGCTAGTATTTCCGGTCGTGAAACCGGAAAAGTTCACCCGGCTCACCGTGTACACGACCGGGCGAATGTGTTTGAAGCGAGGATCGATGCTACATCCGCCAATCCACGTCACATTTGGTAACAGCATCATTTTGGCATCGGTTGTGGTTTTCAGCATCCGATGGATCGACGTCGACACACCACGCAAACACAATGAAAGTAAAAACAAAAAATCAATAAACTTTACATAACGTCCCATATGAGCTCATAGGCAAGCGCGGTGTGCCTGGTGACAACAGCTCGACTGTGAGGCCCGTTTTTTTTGCTCACTTACCTCGACCATCCACGAAGCAATTGTGCCATTTTATGCTTCCGTTCTTTTACCAATCCGTACTAGAGCTAGGGACCTTACTTATGGATCATTGTAGTTTAACGACGACTCAATACAAGACAAAATCTTCGCCAGAGAGTTTGCGACTCTGCTGGGAGCCTGCAAAATTTTGATCCGCCCGCTGTCAGCACACGTTTTGACGTTAAGGACCAAGGTAACGATAGGAGATTAAAAAAGAGACATTTCGTTCATGTAAAAATTCATTTTTTATTGTTTAAATCGTATAATAATATAACATATCAGTAGATAATACTTTTTTAGTGCAATATTTTCAGTTAATTTTATAAATTAGCCTTTTATGTCTGCCATTCCAGTGATAAAACCACCCTCTTATGTACATCTTGACATTGCACACGTGCTGAGAACCGTCATAACAACCGGCTCACGTTGTTTATATTACAAATCAAAGTTATCTATTCATTTCATCCCGTAGAAATTTGGTGATAAATGTGCTTATATCGCTAGTTTTAACTAATCTGAACAACATGAAAGTTCGGTAAGTGGTACGTAGACTTTCCCTTGTCCACTTCATAACTGTCTTTTCTCTCACCTGCAGTAGCCGTCCTCCTAAAAACGTTCGCCAAGGCAAGGTGGGACGCAATGGTCGCAACAGCAAAGTAGTTCCACAGATAAAAACACGTAAAGATTTGCGTAAGGAAAAGCGGGCACAGAAAAAAATAAATCGATTCAACTATCACAATCGCAGTCGCAAAGAACGTCAACAAAGTGCGGCTGATAATAATTTCGAAACGCACAAAAAACGCGGTAAATATGAACAGGATAATTCCGAAGACGAGCCGGAGGATTTTGAAGACGAAGAGATTCCGTCCGACTTTAGCGATCAGGAAGAGGAAGCAAAACCTTCGGCACCACCTTCGGCAGGGAAAGGGAAAAAGAATTCTTTCGCCAGCCAGCTGGATGTGGATCGGGCGAAAGAAATGAAGGAGCTGCGCCGGTATGAGGAAGGCCTAAAATTGAACCGTGTCAAACAGCTCGAAGCGGCAAACGAGGACGATGATAGGATCATACAAAAGTACGAAAAGCTGTTAAAGATAAACCGGCGCAAAAATAAGGAAGGCGTACCGAAAAGCTTCAACGATGGGCTCGATTATGCGCTGGAATTGTGCACCGACGATAGCATACGCAAAATGTACGAAGCGGCAAAGGAAGCGGCCGAACTGGAAGAAAACTCTTCGGATGAATTTGCAGAAGATCTAAAGCAAGCGGTAGGAGGTGATTTAGCCGATGAACCGATGAAAAGTGACGACCAGTCGTCCCGTACTAGCAAGAAGCGAAAGAAAATATCGCCAAAGGAAAAGCATCGGGTTGAAAAGTTGAAAAAAATTGAGGAGAAATATTTCGGGTTGGACGAGATGGACGATTTGGGTGAGTATGATTCGGAGATGGAAATAGAACGGGACGATAACGTCGATGATGATTACTCGGAAAATGATGAGCTGTACGATTCGGATGAAGATGATTCGGACGGGCCCCAAAATGAAGCTGACCGGAAAAACGCAAAACGAGTAAAGTTTGCATCTGGTGAAAGCACAGCAAAGAAAAGCAAAAAAGGAAAACAACCCGAAAGTGATTCCGAGGAGGAAGATGATTATGATGACGATGATGAGTTTGATGATGAAGAAAGTGAAGATGAGGATCTAAGTAGCAGCAGCAGCATGCTAGATGGGAAAATGGCAAGTAAACAAAGTAAAAAAGAAACGCATGATGAAGGTGCGGGACGTTTCGTTTTGTTGAAACCCAACAAGGAGAAGCAATCGAAAAATGGGAAAGAATCTGGTAAAAAAGATTCGAAAAAAGCGGTTAAACACAAACCTACCTCCGATTCGGAAGAGGAACCAAGTTTCGATGAAGACGATGAAGATGATTTTGACGAAGAAGATGATGATGGATTGGACGAACTGCTCGAGGATGGAGGATCTGATTCGGATGAACTCTCCAACGATGAAAAGAAATCCCCGTCCAACGATGATGGAACCTGGGAGGATATTTACGGTCGAAAGCGAGACAAAGCGGGCAACATCATTAAGGAGGAAAGTGCTGGTGGAACCGGTGGCAAATACGTACCACCACACATGCGTGCCAAGCTGGAAGCGGAACAGATCGCGAAAGGAAAATCGGCTGATCCGAAGCAACAGGAAAAGCTGCAACGTCTCAAACGCCAGCTGAAGGGTCAAATCAATCGTTTGGCTGAATCGAACGTGCACCGTATTTCGATCACGCTCGACAATCTGTACATGCAAAATTCACGCTACGACATGAACAGTACACTAACGACACTGATACTGGAGGCAACGGTTGTACCGACGCTAACACCCGAACGGATGGTGCTCGAACACATGCTGCTGGTGGCCATACTGCACGCGAACGTAGGCAGCGAAGTTGGTTCCCATTTTCTCGAGACGATTGTGGAACGGTTTCTGGAATTGCACAAACGGATCGAAACGATCGCCAACGAAGCGAAGGAGTTGGACAACTGTGTGCAGCTAATGTGCCATCTGTACACGTTCGACATCGTGAAATGTAAAATGGTGCACGAGGTGATGCAGAAGCTGATTGGCTGCTTTAACGAGAAAGCGGTCGAATGCATTTTGCTAGTGCTGCGTTCGGTCGGTTTCATGCTGCGCAAGGATGATCCGTTGGCGTTAAAGGATCTGATTATCACGATACAGAAAAAGGCCGCTAATGCACCGGACGAGCTAAAGAATGAGTAAGTTGTGAGAGAGAAAAAATGGTTGCGATAAATTTTGAATTCACACCTTGCGTACGACGGATTCTTTTGTTTCAGCACGCGAGTAAAATTTATGCTGGAAACTCTGCTGGCAGTGAAAAACAATAACATGAACAAAATACCCCAGTACGATCCGACGCTGGTGGAACATTTTCGCAAGCTGCTCAAAGGCATGATCACGAGCGGGAAGTACGTTTCGACGTTAAACATCGGAATAGAGGATATCATTAACATACCGGAGCGTGGCAAATGGTGGCTGGTTGGTTCTGCCTGGCTTGGCAATAAGGAGCTTCCTTCCTCCGCTGCTGCCGGTACAAATGCGTCCGCTTCAGCAGAAGGACAGTACAGTGCGCAGTTGCTGGAACTTGCCCGTCAACAACGAATGAATACGGACGATCGGCGAAACGTGTTTTGCATCGTAATGAGCGCGGAAGATTATCTCGATGCGTTCGAGAAGCTGCTCCGGCTTGCGATTAAGGACCTGCGCGTAGTGGTATCCGTCATCATTCACTGCAGCCTGGCAGAGAAGGAGTACAACCCGTACTACAGTGTGCTGTCGCAGAAGTTTTGTGATTTTGATCGTCGCTATCAGCTAGCCATCCAGTACGCACTGTGGGATCGGTTGAAGGAAATTCATGCACTACAGCACCAGCAGCAAGTTCGCAACCTGGCCCGGTTTATAACGCACCTGATTGCGGAAGGTGGGCTTGCACTGTCCTGTCTGAAGGTGATTGAGTTTGCCGAGATCGATAAGGTTAATTTGCGGCTGATGCGTCAGATCATGCTGGGCCTGTTGCTGCTCGAGGACGAGAATAAGTGTTTGCAGGTGTTTAGTCGCATTTCGGCAAGCAATAAGCTTAAATCGTTCAAGGATGGCATAAGGCTGTTTATGCACCATTTTCTCGCACGCGGCAGCATGTCGCACGGGCAACTACCGGACGAACAGGTACAGTTGCTGCAGCAACGTATTAAGCAGGCTGATGAGTTACTATCAACGGATACTAAGATCGAGTTTGATGTTTAGAGAAGAGCGATAAAGTTGTGTTGCTTAAAATAAATCATTCATACCGACTGTACGTTGTTGTTTTTGTGTGATGGTTACTGTGTTTTAACCGAGGTTTTTTCGTAGCGCGAATAAGAACGAAACATTCGGCTGTTGGTCGTTTTGAGAGCGATTGGTTTATTTTTCCTTTTTGTATCGTTTCTTCCGTTTGTTTCTCTTTTTTTTGTGTTATCGCATTAATATGCTCCAGGGGTTTTACATTCATGGGTTGTCGGTTTCGTGGGCCGTTTGCTAATCTTTTTCAAAGTTTTGTTCATTAGGTGTGTTTCTTTTTCCCCCGTATGCCCTCGTTACTGCTTGCTTGATCAGTTACCGCTCTTTCAGTTCATTCTATGCTGGTTTGGCTTGCATGAAAATGTTTCTCGCGCTTTCTCTCTCTTTCTCTTTCTTCCTTTTCTTGTTAATAGTATTTTCCTATAACATTTTTTTTGCCGTTTTCGTTACTAATTCCCATTTTCCTTTTGCCGCACATTGAGCTGGTATAGGATTGATGCTTTAAGCTTCTCTTCATACTTCCCCCATCGGTCAACTGTCTCCACTTCAGTCATCACATCCATTCGTTTACCGTCACCTATGATTTCCACCGCAAATTATCAACTGCACACACCTCTCTTGTGATCCAATTTTTCTCATGTAGGTTTTTTATAGTTTTCTCGCCCAATAGTATGTTTTGCTGGTTTTTGTTGGAGTCTTTCTTATTTTTCCTTATTTTTGTTGCTCCACTATTTTGTTTCCAATTGGTTTTTGGCTAGTTTTTTTTGTGTTTTTGGATATTCTTAAATCTTTTACAAATTTATTTGCTCCTGTATGTTCTACCATTTTCACTTTTAATTTTTGTGGGGGGGGGGGAACGGGTGACAAGTATGGGCTTTCTTAATATTAGTTGTGTGTGGATGTGTGTGTGTTTTTTATTATTTTCTCTTTTTGTATTTTGTATTGTTAGCTTTTTCTGTTTATTTTTGTTGTTGTCTGTTTTTACTTCTTCACTTTTCTCTTTCTTCAATTTGTGTTACAATTATTGTTTCGTTTAGTTTCTTCTTGTTTGCGGTTGTTAGTGTTTCCAATTCGCCAATTGTTTTGTGTTTGCGTGACTTGTATGATGTTTTCTGTGTTTGTGTAAGTGTTCCTCTTCTTTAAATGCATTAACGAGTTCTAAAACAAACCAGTGGGCTGACGTTAAAGATGTGTAAGATGAATGATAGTTGTAGAAATAATAACATCATGTTTTATAGCTTTACTATTTCGATAATTTTGTAAAGTGTATTAATAGGAAAGTATGTAAAAAAATGATTTTCATTATTAAAGAAAGTAAAAGGGTGTTTGCTTTAAACGGAAATCTCTTACACTGCTACCATTTGTTTCATTCTATTCGTTTTTTTATACCATATACATATATATTTTAGCATTTTTATGTTCACTTTCCTATAGTCTTGTTGCGGCACACGGTCTGTTGGGGTTTCTTGTTTGTTTGTTGTTTCCCACATCGGCTCTTATATTTCGGGGGCGCATTATTGGCTTTCGTCATCAGCATCAGAGCCTAATTTTTAATTTCTCACCCTATCTATCATTCCGATCCGAGCACAGAAGGATATCGCTTCACATTAGTTCATTGAATTTTCTACCCCTTCAAAACGAGCCACCCATCATCACCCACCGTACTCACCACCAATACAATTTACGTTTTCGTCTGCGCACACTAAAGCGATCGCATCTCAACTTCGCGTCCGTGACATTCATTGTTTTTTTTGTATGTTTTGTTTTCCTAGCACAATCAGGTTTCTTTTTTGTCATCTTTTGTTTTGTATCTTTCTTTTTTGTTGTTGTTGTTGTTTTGTTTTCATTTGTTATACTTTATCCTATTATGTTGTGTTTTGTTTTCCTCTGTGTTTTTTTACGTTTAATAATAATCTTTGATTCATGTATTTTCTTTACACTTTGCACATCTGTGCAGCGTGTTTAAATCATTCGTTTTTTTAAATATAAGCATCCCATTGCACCCGTTTGCGTGAGATCATAAAGCGTTGAATTAACCGGACGCCAAGGACGCGCGTTTATTACTTTATCAAACAAAATCCCTTTTTTGGCGAATAGACAAAGACAACAAACTAAACAACTTATTTCGAACTCATTGCGAAAGATTGCATTACGCACTGCTGTGTACGAAAAGCACAACATAAAAACCAAACCATTTTTGGGCGCGATTAAAAACGTAATATTGTTTACGGTGCATTTTACACACTTATCCATTCATTTGTAACATCCTACTTAATTTCCACACTTCGTTCTTTGTGTGTTGTTGTCGTTAGTTTTCTTTTAAATAGAACTTAAACCCGTGGCAACGTTTTTCAATTGCCATTTTTGTTTATATTTCTTGCCAATTTTCCAACGCTTGTACAACACACAACGCCATCTAACTTCAACCGCTTTCATGCTTTCCATCATGTACACCCCTAAGCGTCTTGTGAGTTTTCCTTCTCTTCTCCGAGCACTTTTGTTCAACAAAGCTACGAAAAGAAGGAGAACGTTACTAGAAGAAATTGATAGATTTAGTCGTTTATTTTTGTTCCATTTTAGAACATTTGCTTACCGAGACGAATAGGGGGGGTTTTTAGCATCGGGCTTGCATTATTCAACGGTACACCACACCACATTTCGTTGCTGCCTTTCTTGGGAGTTTCGTTTCATCCTTTACTTACGATCTTTATTTTTTCCTCTTTTCAGACAACCGTTTTACAATCATTCAAAGATGGGAAACAGTGAAGGGGAGCTCACACAAACCGAACATTTCTTTTCTCCCCTAGTTTTTGATGATCTTCACATACACACACACACTCACACACACATACATTTTACACAACCACACATACACACATTTAAGAAGTGGAGAAAGTTTTTCCAAAACCTTCACACTTTCATTTATCCGCGGCGCGTGGACGTGTTTTTTTCTTCAAATATTGGAGTATGGTTTTTGTCTCCGTTTTAAATTTTCTTTTATTTCATTCATTTCTCTGTGTTTTCTTGCGCTTCTGCATTTTTTCCTTGTTTTTGTTCACCATTAGTCCTGCACATAATTATACGCGTAACAAACAAGAGCATATTTGAGTAACATTGAAATTATTTCGTAAACCGTGTTTGTTGAATATCTTTTAGCTTGTGTGTGTGTTTTCCACTTCCTGTTGGATTGAAGGTGCTACTATTGACCGTATGATCGTTTCCAATTTTGTTTCCCTCTCGTCACTATTGTTTTGCATTAGTGGCTTTCAAACTATTCCTGCGCAAAATGTTGGTTCTTCGAACTTCTACAATTTGGTATTAGTGTTAGTTACGTTCATTGTGATCGCATTGTGATCGAATTCGATTATACATGGTTATTTGCATATTAGTATGCACTTCACCAGTCGTTCTTCGTCGACTCGTGCCATAAGTGCATCACAAAGCTAACCGACACGTGTTTGGTACAAGGTACACACACATCGAATGCCTTTTTATTAAAGCGCAATGTTGGTATGGTGATCACGGTGGAAAAAAAAATGCTTTACCTATAAATGATTGTTTGTAGCACACTTAATACGCCAACAAAAAAGAAAAGGAAGGATTACAAAAAAGAAAAGCCAAAAATGTAAAACAAAAGTTTGTATTAACACAATTGGAAGAGAAATGACGACGACAAAACAAAAACACGCAACCCATCTCTTCTTATCTTTATCTCAAAAAGAAAAGAAACAAAAAAACGTTTTCCGTATCCATAATTCGTCGTAATTACATCTGCAAGTACCATCCCTTAATTATTTTCCTTTCTCTCTCACACACACACACACATACACACACTTTCAGTGTTCACTACTTTTTCGGGCATTTCGTTAGATGCACTTCCTGTTACTATCTCTACCTCCCCACCGCAGCGGAGGTGTTTTCGTTGACTTGAACAACTATAGATGGTGTAACAAAGACCATGTCCCGTACGTATAAAGTGCGGCACGTTAACGATCGATCTCAA
Organism: Anopheles funestus; assembly: GCF_943734845.2. Lineage (NCBI taxonomy): Eukaryota > Metazoa > Arthropoda > Insecta > Diptera > Culicidae > Anopheles > Anopheles funestus. The sequence continues at coordinate 74,751,840 of NC_064599.1, read as the reverse complement.
AATTGCACATTCGGGTGTACCAGCACTGTGCCGAGAGATCAAGTATTACAACATGGTGGTGGTGATCGCGTGTTCTCTTTTAATGGTGTACGACTTAAGTTCTTTCTAACAATACATCATTTTGCTTGTTTTCCGTGTGCTTGTGCCTTATATCTCTGTTTTTTGGGGGGCGGGTTGGGGAGAACAAAGAGGGAGATGCAGTTTATTATTCCTGCCCTATCAAATACACACTCGCTCTCTCTCTCTCTCTCTCTCTCTCTCTCTCTCTCTCTCTCTCTCTGTGATCTAGTTGAAATTAATAAGAAAAAAAATGCATTCATGGTATCGATTATCGTTGCACCAATATTACCCAAAAAACAAATCTCAAATTTTAATGGAGCAGTTAAAGGTAGAGTTGTGGGTCTTTGCAGTCGCTTCCTTCCCGCTGCTCCGTTTTTCCCCACCCTTTTCGAGCTCCACACATAACTCACCGAGGCCGAATCTTGCGCGCGCGTTCATTCTTACTTTCTCTCTTCCGTCATGTGATTTTTGCACTTAAAAAGAAATAATGCTTCTCTTCTTTTCGTATGGTTTTTTTCTTCCCCATTTTTTTGTGTAGTATTTTGATGTTATATTTTCAACGGTGCAGCACGGTGTTGTTGTTCTGTTTGCTTGTTGTGCCCCATCATTATCATGCATATTTTGTTACTGTTACCGCATTGTTTCATGTTTCACAATTTCTGCGCCTCTTCCCTCTCTCGCTTGTAGTTGTTGTTGTGGTTATACTTTCTTTTGTTTTTATTATTAAACCTCAGACGATGGTATGCTAATATGATTTTGTTTGTTTGTTTTTTTTTTATATATTCTAGCTGCAGGTGGTGGCGAATTTTGATGTTCTTGCTGTGTGCAAGAGGAGTAGTAGTAGTAGTAGTTGTAGTTGTAGTAGTAGTGGTGGTAGTAGTATGTGCTGTAAAATGCTTCTTCTGCTGCTTCTGCTGTCGCTGCTGTTGCTACTGCTACCGCCAATTACTGTTTTGTCACTGTTGTGGCTGCTGCTGTTGCTGCTGATTATTTCCTTCTTTTGTGATTCTCCTCTCTTGCGTCGATAGGTTTGATAGGCAACGAAGTATTAGTTTTTATCACCTGAGGTGTTGTTTTTAATGGCAATCACAGTCTCTTCGCCACATGATTTCAAGACGGTGCACTGAAATGAAAGTAAGGAACAACAAATGATTACAAAAATATTGTCGGAAAAACAAATGATTAGTAAAATACTTACGACAATCTCTTTGCCGGAATCGAACTCCGAACGCAGCTGGGTACCCAATTCACCTTCCGGGATCTTCAGATCTTCACGCAGGTCGCCGTTGTCGCTCATTAGCACAAGGAAGCCATCGTCAATATCTGTCAGCTGATAGTCCTCGCGCTTGACATTTGGGACGTCCATGTTGTGTGTTGACGGGCAAATATCTTCATACCTAACCGAGGAAGAATGTAAAAGCGTTAGTAAAGTAGGTACGAATTTCTGCCAAAAAAAACCCAAATGATACCTACTTCTTGCCGGTGAAGATGTCAATTCCAACCATATGGACTTTAGCGTGACCGTGCTTGCCGGTCTTGGAAGTTGACATTTCCACGATCTTGCAGGGTCGGCCCTTCAACATTACGTGACCATTTTTACGCAGCGCGGAACACTGCATCGGGAACGTCTGGGATGCGCCGGAATCGGCGGTTTCGAAGTGAGTGTCCTCCATTTCAGTCATTTTGATTGGATTGGGGGTGGTGGTTTCGAGGGCGTCACGAAAGCAAGTGTGTGTAGCACAACAGAAAAAACAACCAAATGCTATAAACCGTTCTTCCGTTTGCTGTTTAGCTGGTATTAACACCGCGGACAAGGCAGTTGTATTCCCAGAGTGTGTTCCGAATGTGGCGTGGCTGGTGTTTTCACACGACGGTAGGCAATAGATCCTCTGCGCGGTCCTCCAGATGCTGGATATACAAACAATGCAGTTGTATATGCACGGGTTATCTGATGGATCTGTAAAAGATCTTGCTTACGCTGCGTATTTGTGGCCGGGTTGAAAGAACATAGAGAAAACATTAATAAAAACAAACATCGTTCGGACAATGGGGGTTCGATTCCGACCGGATTTAGGGGTTTTACCACCGGCAGGATTGTTTCACACAGTCTTTCAAAACGATTCGGTTTGGCGGGAATGCGCGTTGTGGTGATAGAACGGTACGGATACTACAACGAGCAGCGTGTTATCATTGACCAAACCGAGCTGGTACTGTTCACATTGACAATAGAAACTACACTAGTTGCCCAACCAAAAAACCGTCCACATTTTTCTCAACATGTTTGTACCCCACGGAACATGTGGTCGGAGAGGTCCATCATCATCCGAAATCAATAATGCGTTGCAAATTTTAGATCGTTCATACACTGCCGCGCTGGTTTTACCTCCTCTTACCCGTACATCATATCGGAGTACAGCCAGTTTAGGAGTACAGCGCGAGTCAAGGGCACACACTACCGTTGTGCTTCCCTTGCACAAAATTCTTGCAAATTCGCCTGAATGCACTCAGGTAAAGCGACAACGCTTTTAGCGTGATTTGCACGCGTACGGGCACTCCCGAAACCAGGAGGCCCGGTTCCGTAGTATGCAATTATGGTGCGATAAACTGTGCAGATTAACATGTGTATGACTTTATTGCATCATGCGATATATATTTATATGTACATCCCGTGATGCTATTGTTTGCAAACAAAATTTTTTTTATCATATTTTATCTTCCGTACTAAAAAGGAAAAATAAAACACAGTTATTATTAGTAACATAAGAAGCATTTGTAAAAAAATACTTCTTTACTCGAAATGAAACGAGTATACTGGAACCACAAGGAACAATGTTTTATCGGACACACAGATGAGCAAAGTTTCGATGGTCACTGCCAAAAACAACAGGATCGCGACATTAGTATTGTTTTTTTTTGTTTGACGTGTATAATCCACATGCAAGATGACACGTTTTCGTTTTTTAACAACTCCCTTCGCTACTTGGGTTCGATGCCGAAAGGTTACCACCACTACCAGCATGTGTGTTGCTCTTATCAGTAGCCTATGGAAACCAGTATTGAACGGTGGTGTTTGCTGATTACTTATCGGTTTGTGCAGGACGTCAGAAAAAAAAACAACTGTTTGCTGGGGTTTGATATCGTTTCCGACGAGATTCAAAAGCGGTTCCCGACTGGAAGAGATCTTCTGCTCTTTTTCATCAGGTTTATCTCACGCAATGTGGATTCTTTGACGCCACAGACCTCTTTAAAAAAAGCCTTGCGTTCGTAAATATGCCATATGTCGCCGGCACAAGTATCGAGCGGCGTGTTTCGCGACTTCCAATGACGATCGATCAGCCTACTTGGGAAAAAGATTTCTAAAAGAATGCGTCTTGTCACCCAGGAACAAGGTAGGCGAATGGTTTATGTACCGTGTTTCTCTCGTGTACTCGGGACACTACACACAGAACACGGTGGTGAGTTGGGCAGAGTACGATATTGCCTTTATAGCTGATATCGAAGACGGAAACCTTCGTTGAACATAACCTAAAAATAGAGCCGTGTCACACCGTGCTCAAATGAGGTAAAATTGTACAATAGAATCAGAATCAAGGCAATGCGGATTTCTTCCCACATCGATACGAGACACGTTTGTTTCTGTTGTCAATGAAAGCAACGACGTATCGCACGGATTTTTGATGGAAGAAGGAACGATTTTTCGATTTATATGCTTTACATGATTTCTAGTACCAAACAAGAACTTTCCAAGGTGTGTGAAATGTTCAAAATTGAACGTATTCTTCCACATCCGAAGTGTGCGTGGATGTCCTGATGAGCCATGCCGGCGTAAACCCCCAAAAGGGATGACAAGTGAAAAAGAGTCAAGTCAAATGCGGATCTGTTTCCTCCTGACGACGGTTTGCCGGGTTGTACAGTGGTAGTGGTAGTAAGCAGCGTGGAGAAACATTCGCCGACACATCGACCGCTGTAACCTGGGGCACACAGAGAGCACGTCGTCGCCGTTGCCGTCTCGAGAAAGCATGTAAACGCCCTATCGCCAGTACAGGTAGCAAGAGAAGGAAAGCGACAAGCGCTATCTCTTTTTAGCGCACACGTGCATGAACTGAGCGGAGCGATGAAAGAAGAAACGAGAGAAAGAGACCCATCGGGTGGATTGAAATCAATGAAAAAAAAGGTATGCTCTTCCATCTCCAATGCGATTCGTCGCGTGGCTGTCCAAAAATATGCACAACTTTTTCGCAATCTGCCGCACGGTACACGATATTCTGCCTATGGTTTTATAACTGATTCCTTTGGACAATTGTTCTAAGGATAGTACTGGCTGCAAGAGACGAAATCAAAAGCTTTTCTCCAAAATGTATGAACAATTTGGCACACTTTTCTTTTATGCAGCACCACTCTGCATTCGTCATTTTGCACGCACTTACACAAACACACACATATACCATCATCATCATCACCCAACCACACCAGTAACCAACACTTCCTATTGCCATGCTGCGGCATTCCGGCCGGCTCCACGCTTCATGACATGCAACACAGAAGCAGTAGCAGCAGCAGCGGTAGCCACGTCAACTGTTGACACTTGGGCTTCCTATTGCTTCGATATGAACAACGAATTGCATACGGTTTTGATGATAATTTCGCGCACATCGCCCCTATCCAGACGCGATGATGCACTATGTCCCAGAAGCTGCGATAGCTTTACACGCTGCAATCGTAGAAAAATTCAATTAACACAGGAAACGTGCACCTTCAGAGTATCGTACTTCTTCCACCAATTTCTCACCCGGTGGTGGTTGTTTCCAACTGGTGCGGAGTCACGACGCTTACCTCAAGAAGCGAAAAATTACGTTGACGAACTTACATGTGTGTGTATGTGTGTCTGCGAGTGGTCGCACTTACCCACAAGGTAGTAGAGTTTTTTTTTGTGTAACACCGGATGCGGTTTCACAATTCTAGATCTTGGACAATACCGAAACTTTGTGCCTTTTTCCCTTTGCATCCTTTTCAAAACTATCCATGGCTTACAGCGATCAAAATTTTCTTTGCCTACTGATTGCAAGATACAAACAAGTTGGTACGGGCAAATCCGCATTCACGAACAGTGCAAACTGCATAATGCCTTAAGGTGTGTGTTATCAAGAAGCAGAAGATACAAATGTTCCTTGCTGTCGAGGTCGTTCGATAAATACGAATCCTATGCAAAAAAAATCCCCTCTTCTCGGTGTACCATTGAACAGTGCACCAGTCGCTTCTGATGTTGGTCAATTCCCGTGTAAAATTTCGGTTGGATCCTCCAGTCAACGAACTGCGCTGCAAGAAGGCATCTACTGACGTCGTCGCGTAGATAGTGCTACCGCACCCACAGCAGCAGCAGTGGTAGGCCCGTGGCCATGTGTCAACTTCTTTCGTTGGGAGCAAATCCGCATAAACTTGTACATCATCGGCAATTCACTGCAATTCTTTCATGGTTCAGGCTGGACATCTTCATTACACCATGCTTTTCCACCCCTTAAACCCTTCGGATGGAGAGCTGCTGCGGCTGCCGCTGTTGCGCCAGCCACCATCATCATCACCACCACACCACCACCACCACTACCACCACTGCCAGCACCATCGTCATCATCATCACCGCGGACTTGACACAAGCGAGAGCACACGGGGAAGGAAAGGTGTACGAAATTTACACTAATTTTTGCCAAACGGATAGCGTTACCGTCCAACATTCACCGCACCCGTGTTCCACATCGCAAACCGAATCGTTTCGTGCTGCCGGTGACCGTTCTCCAGCATAATTTACACACTTTTCCGGTACGCACTCCGGCAGAATGTTGCTACTCACATGTGTGATCAAAATGGTCACGGACAAAAGAAGATCGCTAACTATGGCGTTAGTTGCGGAAACACATCGCGATGCGCGAACGGGACGGCACGATTCAACGACGTGCCAACTGACAGCCGCATTCCTGTCGGTGTATGGTAAGTGTGCGTTTTCCCGGGCAACGCAACCGTGTCGTTTCCGGTGTCGGTGCTTACGAGTTGCACAATGGTCGGGCTAGACGAACGTTGGTGATGCTTTTGTTTTGGTGTTTTCTATCCTAATTTTGATTCTTATTTAGTCGTACACCATCAACTGGTGTTTGGATACACTTATGCTATGAGATGTGACTTCATAAAAGATGGAAAGATGGAAAAATTGCATTAATCTTCTGCGAAAAATATGAAACACAAATAATTCGTAAAATATTGTAACCATCAGTGCTTTTCCTTCCGTTGTAGAAAAATAGTTTCAAAATTTGGATTTAATTTTACAATAATTTTAAGTATTTTTTAACATATGAAAAAGTTTGCGTTTTGCGCAACTGAAAAGCGAATGAGCGGATGACAGCCGCACTGCGTTGGTTGCGTTTGACAGCTTGATGTCATCGCCCCCTGTTTCAAGCGTAAACAATCCCGTTGTTTGTGCTGTGGATTCACACGATCTCACCCCTAATAATCGCGCTTTCGCTTCACACATTCAGGCCTATCGACGGCACTATGAGCAGGCACAATTAAGCATCCGTTCCGAAACTCAAAATTCTCTGACACGGTCGTTTTCCATCCCCAGTTTCCCCTGTTGTGTGTTTAAAAGCAACGATGCTCACGTCGAAAATTTCAAAAATCGGTAAAGTGGTAATATGTGGTGGCAAGGGTGTTGGAAAAACCGCTATGCTGGAGCAACTCATCTATGGCCACGTTACGATCGATTCGGTGCGTATAGTTATATCGATGTCACCTAGCGGTAAATCACTTAGCGGACAGTGTTACTAATTAAAGTTACGGTCATGGTACCGTTACGCTTACATTGGAACAGGAGCTGCACAGCACGATCGAGGATACCTACGTGGCCAGCGTAGATACTGGGAAGGGAAGTAGAGATATGCTGCGCATTTACGATACTGCTGGGTTGCAGGGAAACGTCCAACTGCCCCGGCACTATCTGCTCTTTTCGGATGCGTTTATACTAGTGTACGATCCGAGCGATCCTGCCAGCCTGGACATGCTGGCCGGAATTAAAAGTGATATCGATAAGTACAAGGAAAAGAAAGAGGTACTGGTTCACAGTTTGCTGTTTATGCTGAGTTATAGATTTACTAATTTTGCTTTCCTCGTTGTAGATGATAATTATTGTGATAGCAAATATGCATTCTCGTCAAGGGCGCTTGACAAGTGGAGCACCGATTAACGCCGCCCCCTCGACAGGTGGTGGTACACTGCTGCACTCACCGAACGGAAATCATCACCAGAGCAATGGTGCAAACAACAGTCCACAAATCAGCAACAACGATCTAATTGAATCCAATCTCAATCGCGCCAACAACTGGTGCGCACGGGAACGCATCAAACATTACACGGTCAATGCGATGGAACGGGCATCGCTGTACGAACCGTTCATACAGCTCGCCATCCGTCTATATCCGACCCAAACCAAAAGCTCCTTTCCTCAGCTCAGACAGCTTACGCAAAAAACGTCCAAAGTGGATAATAGCTAGTGTGCGGCCGCATTTGACGGTGCGCGGACAGAGCTTTATTTATGTTGTTAGTGGATAGTAATACCGATATACTTACCCTGCTAATTGGCTGTTGAGCATAGTGAAACCAAAAAGTCGAGGAAAATCTAAACACAATCGAACAGTTCCCCGCTCTCGGATCGTATGCATATCATGCAAGCTGTTCCGCTCGATCGTACTGCAAACAGTTTTCCGCAGTACAAGTATTTGTTGCAGTCTTTTATAGCACACCTATACACCGTGCTATAATAGCAGATGGTGATAAGAGGATGTGGCAAAAATCCCTGCAATTATTTTACGCGAAAGTTAGTGTAATATTTTATTTATGGTATTATTTCCATCTTGCTTTTACTCTCCCGGTAATGGGAAAGCTTTCCTGTAGCTGCAATTATTTTATTTTACTCTGTGAGAATCGTCTTAAATCGTACTTAAAAAATGCAATCTAGATCTGTAAGCAACAATCGAATCGGGTAAATTAAAAAAAAAATAAAACTAAAACAAAAAAAACAATACTGTAAGTTAAGTAAATGCAAACTTTTATCTCTTCCTTAAAGTTGCTTAGTTTTATTATTAAAAATTACAGCCCAATTTAGTGCACAATCCCATCCCCCGGGGATGACATAGACCGGAATATACCGGAATGCAGGATTTATTTTTCTTCCTCTGCTGTTGCACTGCTTTACCACTTTAAAAGATACTTAAGCTTTCTTAGTATAATGCGCGTCCCGAATAGTTTATCCCAGATGTCGCTGCTAATACCGTAACCTTGGGAGAAATTGGAAAGGAGCAGAAGAAGGAAACGAGTTGTTACTCATGTTGTAGTATTGTACTGTTTCGAAGTTAGGTTAAGCCGATTGTTTGACAAAATGTAAAACATATTTGATAAAACATTATAGACTGAAAAGTATAGTTTTCCTGTAAAATTTCTTTAAAATTATTTAAAGGAAAGAATTGTATCGTCGTACCTTGATCGTGATGGACAAAGTGATGGGAATAATGATATCGCTTCATGTGATACAGATGTCCTCCGGATGGGCTACCATAGTGAAGATAGTAATGTATCATATCGTATATAAGATAACCTGTAAAAAGATATGATAAAAGAAATGATTAAAATTTCCTCTCACTCGTTTCAGCACTCGTCTCGCCTAGCGCCTACCTATCAATCCGCCCGCGAGTGTAAGCCTAGGGTATGGGAACGCATAGTACACCGGTTGATAGAAGATGGTCGTCAGCAGTATGGCAGGCGGTACCGGAAACACTAACCGGTACGGATCGAACGGAACCTTATGGTGTTGGCCATGTATTAGAAAGTGGAACGTCTGCAGGAATCGGTTACTCTTCGGATCGAGATGAAACACCCAACGGTGCAGCGAATACTCGAGCAGTGTCCAGGCGAACGCACCGATGACTAGATGCAGGTACAGATCCACACTAACAAACGCTTGGTTCGGATCGTTCCATCCTCGCCCAGTGGCCAAATCTTTCGCCCCGTACTGTACGATAATGTAAAAGATGGCAGGTATCCAAAAGCCGGGCACGATCCACCAGGGGGTTTTGGTCATGTTTTCCAGCCAGCTCGGACCGAGCAGACGTAACTCACGGTCCACGGGTTTGTTCACCCATTCCGCATATTTGTCACCGATTTTATGTATTTGAAACAGCATCGGTTTGTTCCAGTCCACCAGGTACTGTGGGAAAATGGTTTCCCGGGGACGGGAAAAAACAACATACGAAACGGTTATGGGGACGTGCGGATTACGAAATCATTTGCCGAACCCAACATGCAGCGGACAGGTTCTTATCGGTCCAACGTACTTAGATAAGGATTGTGTGAGAATCAGATGAACTTGAGGGGGCAGTATGTGAATCATCCAACCCGATCGGTTATGCCAACAATGACTCCCAATGATGATGATGATGATGATGATGATATGATAGTAGAACAACGAGTTTGATGGTGACGATTGAACTGCCGGCAACAATTGGCCTACCCTCGCTGTGTACTGTACACGGGCGCGATAAGACAAAAGTACACTTGTTTTACTACAACTAAGGCATGACGTACCTCCATGCTGTCGTCCGTGAGGTGCGTTACATTGCCATTCGCGTGTAATCCGTTACTCGTCGGTTTGACTCCATTTTTCAAGCCATTCGTGACGGTACCGTTCACCGTTGCTTTGGTACCGTTTAGAGAGTATCCGTTCGGTTTGGTTTCGGTGGCAGTGTCGGACGTACCGTTGAGCTGGTATTCCTTCATCAGATACTTGGCGGCCTGCGAATGTCCCGGCGCACGTTCGAAACGCTCCGCCATGTCTTTATTGTGCAGACCGGTGAGTGAATTTGTCCCACCGGGATGTTTGTGGGCAAAGTCTGTCAGGTCGTACCATTTGTTTTTGTACTTTACGATCAACGGTTCCGTTCTACCCATGGTGATTGCGTCCAAAAACGTGCATAGAGGGTTGGGAAATGTCTGAAATGAAAAAGGAAGGATAAGGGTTTAAATTTAAACTCAAAAAAGTTAAGATTTTATCAAGTTGAAGTTGAAGCTGAAGAAATGAATAATTGTCACTCACAGTTGAGAAGTTTAGGTGACAAACGACCGCGTTTCTAACTGAGGTAACATCGTTTATGCCCTTTCCTAACCGTATCGTACGCCATATCAGAACCTTCATATCTTTATTGATGCACACACACGCACACACACACACACACACACACACACCTGCGGTGCGTCGATACAAATCCGATTTCTCGTTATCGTTATCTATATGTAACACCTCAAATGTTGATTATTACAAAACGTTACTAGCCGATCGATGTTTGGCTTGTATATCGGGCGGAGGGACGATCCTTTTTCTTTTTCTCTTTTTCACCTGCCATACTGTGAATGTGATAAGTTTTTTTTCCTGGTTTGGTGGTAGAAAAGATAGGCCAAGCAGCAAGGTTTAGTTTAAATAGGGGGAAACACATGATAGTACAACCAGGCTAGTAGAGATTACGGCTGTTTACTTACTATCTTGTCACACCGGCCCGGCGGTTATCAATTTTCGGTCCTCCGGAGATATTAGATGTAAGAACTTTCTTTAAACATGCGTTAGGTTCGTGTTGTTTCGTTTTCGTTTAATATAGTTTTTGGATCAACTTGGTTTACACCTGAGACCTCGTCAAATTACCATAGCTCAAAGTAGAAAAAGTCCAGTCTGCTAAATGAGTGGAACACACGTTCCGGGCGAGATTTGAACCCAGGCAGGCTGTGATAAAGACTCATGAATCAACCTACTGTACTATTTAACCGGCTGAGGAATGATGGATAAAACGCGATATAAAATCTATTACTACTCTCTTAGTGGCGTACTACTACCATATACCTACTTTGATTTAATCGATAAAGCTTTAAAATTCTTCCCATTCTTATCACTAGGATCGATCGGTCACTGAAACTTTTTTACAACACACTGGTGTTTAGGTTAAATACGTGATGTGATTCAAATTTCACACTTTAGTGAACTCTTTGAACAATCTTACACATTGGTACAGTGATTAGAAATAATTTTGCGTGCGTGCTTGATGGTGGGCGTGATTTTTACAGTCAATTGCGATCGTTACACTTTAACGGTTCATGTTTCCGTGTGTTTACATAAATCATAATCGTGGACCATTGTTCTGTTGCACACGGCTAAGTAGACGTTCGTGGATGGTAATCGATTGGTTTGGTTTATTGATTCTATCGGTTTGTCGCAAAAAAGGGCACAAACAAATGATACTCTTGTTCTACTAGTGCACACGCGACACAGGAAAGACAATTCGTCTTTGTATTAGCACAATTGTAGTAGAAAATCGCAATATGTAGATCGGGCGTTTTGTGAAGAAATTAAACAGCTTTGCCGGGAAATGACTCAACAGAATACGTCAATGGATTCGTAGTCGATTCAAAATAGCAAACTCTTATGTCACCCCACAACTGGCATACGTGAGGAATGCGCGTTCGTAGATTAGTGGCTGTGAACTGGTGGTTTCTTATCAAAATTCGTCCTATAGATATTTTTTCCTGCACCGAAACCCACTTTGACGAATCACGCTAGGTTGACTTCCCATCTTGGTGGGGCCGCGATGCGTACGATGCGACGAAGAAAGAAGGCAATATCAGAACACAGAACGCAAAGGGTTTTCAAGTGGAATCACCGTTCAAGGAAGCTCGCTGAACACTTTCGCTTTGGAGTGTAACGATCAATATCGGAAACCTCGTCTTAACCTGACGCTGGGTAGAACGTTTGTTTGTACTGTTCTTTTAGCAAGGGTCCAGGCTAATTGCAATCATTACATCGATCCACGTCATTTGTTGCTGCTGAACAGAGCAAGGTATTTTTTTCTATTTTTTCTGTATCGATGCTTGATCACGTTAAAAGCTTTAACACATTTTTCCACTGTTGAAGAACACTGCTCACTGTTAACTGGACAATTTAAAAACATTCGTTCGGTCAGACCCAAACGGGCAGCAAATGAAATGGTGGAAATTTGCACACTAACCTGCAACACTTTAACGATTCCCGTTCACCTGTGGCTGGATGCGATCAATCACGATCACCGGATATTACTTTTCAAAACACAACAGTTTAAATACAGCGCGAAAAGCAAAGGCAACAAGAGCGCGTCACGTGCTTGGTACGGATCTATCACATCTCCGGTCGTGTGCACATGCAATGCGGCCACCTCGGCCGACGTTCTAATCAGTACTGTTTCGGGTTCGTCCTGGAGAGCCGTCGTCGTGGGCAGCGCACTAAACTGTCACCCAATCTGTTCGGGATTCGCGCGGACCACCGCCGATGGGGTCGCGTAGGAAATGTGAATCTCGTAGACTGTGTGTGTGCGTGTTTAGAGTGCCGTTGAGTGCCATTTTTTTATCAACGGTATAATCATCGGATACTATGGCCCGCGGGGGTGGGGGCTGGAGAATGGGTCGTACACATGATTCCGGGGCGGTTAGGCAGAAGCGCTCCTAAGCACTTGATGTAAGTTGGTAGTAAATCTGATAAAAAAAGCTGCTGGAATTATAATTTAATGATGCAGTACTTGATACTCAATCGGAGTATTTAAGGGTGTTGGTATATTTTAAAATGTTTATTTTAAAATTAATAAAAAAAATATAACAAAACAAACACAACAGCAAATATTGTGCGTAGCACTGTTTGCTAATTTTTAAATACAACCACAAGTGCATTCTATGACACATTACAATGCTAAAAAGAAACTAGAATAATGTTACTCGCGTCCGGTCAATCTTTGGTCTCTTTTTTTCGGTTTTTTCCCCCTAAAGCATGATAAGATAAGCGACAATATTCGACAGTGCCAACAGACTGTGGCTAGTCGTTCGAGACAATCATCCTCCATCGGTAAGGTTCCAGACGCACCCGAAATGTCGTCGATGGCGGGTTTTTAGAAATTAACCTGCGCGCCACGTGAACGCCAGTCGAACAGGAAAATGTGCATTAAACATCGGAAAATTGCATGTGAAATTTTAACAACCGATCGTAATGCAATCCGGTGTGAAAAGGAATGAAATTCGTGTTTCGTGCTAATTAAGAACTCTTTTGAACGCGTTGTTTTATGACAGATAAACTGATTCAATCAAATCCGGAAATCAAACACATGGAAGCTAATGAGTTGCATCTCGAATGTAGAACAAGCTAATCGTGTGTTTAGTTTACGGAGGTTTGATTTGGAAAAGTTTGTACGTGTTGATTGCATGGATTAGTATTAAACATTGAGAACTTGTTGGGAACCAGTGCGATTTAAACAAACAACTTTTTTATTGCTGAGTCTAATATACGATGTGCGAGATTAGAGACCGGCCCGCAAATAGAGACATGGAACGTACAAGCACGATCATCTCTTTTGAAGCGAAGAATTAAGTTTGTCCCCTGAAAACTTTGCTATATTTTTCAGAGATGGAATTAATAGGTAATTTTGTTAAACTTATAATGGATTTATAAAAGTTGCGTAAGTGATAATTTGATTCTTGAGCTTAACAAAACATATCCAACTCTGTCCGACTTGTTTACAACGGAAGGGATTATAGTACATTTAAAATATAATAGAAAAGTTTTAAAATATAATAGAAATCATAATAAGCAGCAAATGAAGAGGAGGAAATCATTTTAAGGTACATTTAAGGCGGATCTTTTGGCAGAAGAAAGGTTAATGGACTTATTCAATCGCAGACGTTTCGTGGAAGTATTGTCATTGAAAGGCATCAGAATGTATTTAACCCATCCAAAAATTCACACACCAATGTCCAATTGCAGTGAAAGTAAAGTGAAAAGTAGCACGTGATCGTATGAAATGGTTGAGGATCGACAGTAAACCATGACGACGAGTGCAGCTGAAATGAAAGAAAGTAGAAAATACATTGCGCAATTGATTCGAACCTTTAGAGTCGCGGCAAACATTGCAGTGATAAGTTAAGTAAGGTACAGCATGTTGAAATAATTCCTTAAAGTTCGATTATTGCAATGCTGTTATACTCGATGGTGGTTCAACACGACAGAGACCGGGTAACAAATCCTTTCCGGATCGGCAAAGATTGACTGATAAAAATAAGTCTTAATACTGCTAGATTGTTCCGAAAAAAAGGAATAAGAAACTGTTATACTAATCGAGTACAACTCGGATAAATTGTTCTTTTTATGATTTTTTTATGATTATCTCACAAATAGTTATAATGTATTCGGTTTGGCCGTTCTATATAAATAAAAATATCTGTTATACTGACAAGTATAGATTTGATAATTCGATTTGAGTATACAATAATTCGTTATGATGTGTTAGAAGATCGTGTAATTAATAAAAAAATCGTACGGAAGTTTCTTCATATAGATTAATGTAAATCTATATATTGGTCTAGTTCTTATCAATTTTATAGCTACCGTGACTGGTGCGAGATTCCATTTATTCCCGAATAACAAGCTCGTTAGGATAGGTTAGTAATGGGACGGACGTATTTCGTACGGCATATTCATTGAATTGATGAAGAACGTGACCTCAGATTACAAAATTGAATTATTAAAAATAAATAAATAAAACCTCAAATGATGCTCATAACTCTCATAATGATACCATGTAGTACCATTAGTTGAAGCCTGTCTAAGCTCAATTGCTACATATGTAAACGCAATATGTAATTCGCAGCTGCTACGTCGAGTAGATGGCCGTTAATGGAGAAGTATTAATTAAGATAATGTATGAGTGATAATGATTAGCTATCAAAACGTCGGCAAGTCCATATGGACGGGCTTTATTTAATGGATGTGATGGATTCGATTCACTTACCGATACCTTCATGTAGAATAGTTCAGCTTTCGTAAAAAAATGGTTCAATTTCTTATTAGGTATTGAAACATTTTAATAACCGTGACAAACTTCGCAGAAGCAAGAACGTGTCCAGTAGTAAAATGTACAGCTGGTGATTAAATTTATCAGCCAGGAATAGGAATTAATACACTGAATTAAATATTTTCAATTACGATAATGATATAGACGGTCCCTGGCTGGTCACAGTGTAGCAGCATATCGATCAAAAATTGCAACCTCCATAAGAAGGCCAATCGATTTTGACCTACGGGTCCAAATGAACGGTGCTCCAAGTCAATTTCAATGGCAGTTAGGTGGAGGTGTAGTACAGGTAGCAGAATGGCTGAATACAGTGGCTGAAAAAGAAGCACGACTTAAAAATTAACCTATCAAAACTAAACGGATACTAGCGTGCGAAATTCCATTGAAGGGACATTTTATGCACTCAACAATTCCGCTATAAAAATAAAATATAATTGCATATCTTTTGGCGCTTCCAGTCCTGCGCTTAGCTTCAGCATGCGCCTAAAAATATGCAAAACACTTTCACGAACGTTTTTGGTACCATGTGTAAGTAGGTGCAATGTTAAGCTTAAGTATTATGACCACGAAGACGAATTTTATAGAGGGTCTAGAATTTATAGAAAAAAAACCTATAAATTCGCTACGATTTTTACACATTTTTGTTCAGTGTAATAAATTGTTATACCGTCTGATCAGGATGGTACTTTAAAGGGTTTTATAAATGTTTTTTTTTTAACTCTGAATGTTTCTAATAAACTTGTTTATTTCCTTGACTTCTTATGTCCGTTATCTTTCTTACTATCTTTTTTAGGCTTTTCTTCCTCCGAAGAAGAAGAGGAGGTGTGTGTTCGTTTTCGTGCACTGGACGATTGGGGTGATTTATCTTTGCGCCCCAAACTGCTCACATAACTCTTCAACTTCTCTACCTGCGGACTAAAGGCCCATTGTATCATCTTCAAATGCACATCGGTCGGTTTACCGTCCTGATCGAACAGCTTCACACTGCTGTCTGGTTTCAGCGCCTGCAGTTTAGCGTTTCGTACGATATCCCATGTTTTGGACCCTTCCGCCTCGGGTGCCTTGGTGCGTAAATGTTTGTAGTTGCCCTTGGCCGGTGTTTCGTAGCAATTGAGAAATTCAACAGCCAGCTTATCCGACTGGGCCGGTGTTGGTAGTTGCCGTATCAAATCGATCGGAAGGTAAGGCATGTTTTGCTTTCCTCGCTGCTCGCGATCGAATCGATCGAGAAAGTCTTCGAACAGTGCAACCGCTTGCTTGATCGACTTCAGCTTGTCCTCATTCTTGGTGGCAGGTATAACGCGTTTCGCACTACCGATTAGCCCTTTAACTGCTAGCTTCTGATAATCGGGATCACGACCCTCGAGTATACTGGAAACAGAGCCGGGAGTTATATGATATATTTTCATGAACAAAAGTTCAGACTTAATGCGATCAGTTACCTTAGCGTTTTTTCAGCAGCTTCTTTATCTTTGAAGCCCAAACCTGGTACGGTTTCCACCTTATCATCCGTGTCCTTCGGTTTAGCATTCTTGGTGCTGGAGGTGCTGTTTGCCTCGAGCCATCGTTCAAATGTCTCGATCGCAGCTTTAATGTTGTTGATCTTATCCTCAGCTTTTGTTACTAAAACAAATCAAAGTTTTATCATTTAATGTTACCATTTATTCATTGATATATTTCGTTGCATTTCGCCTTTACTCTGATTTTGTTAATTTGATTTCATCATATTTCAAAACCTTTCTATGAAGAAAAAAGATATTCAATTCACTCTAAGGGTCCCAGCAAATAACGATTACTAATGTGTTTGTCTAGAATAGTTTAGATTGCGTATTATTTATCACTTTTGCAGTACGTTAAAAAAAATGAAACAAAACTATAAATAACGATTACATCACCCGTCCGCACACTTTTAAATGTGGGAGAAAGTAAAACGACTTTAGCCAAGATTCGCTATAACGTTGTGCGTCTCGTGCGTCGGTTTACGACGTGACACATTGAACAATTTTTGACCAAATATGTATGACATCACCCCCATGACCCTGGCGTACACGCCGATCACTCACATGTGAGCACACGTTTCGCCCGGCCGATAAGACCACGCACCGTCAACAGCTGGTACTTGTGATCTTCACTCTTGAGCAGCTCCAGCGATTCCTCGGCCTTTTCCTTATCCTTAAATCCGTACTTGGATTCCTCCTTAGCCATTGCTGCTGAAACCGGTAAACTAAACCGCGTTAAATACGATGCTCCCTTGGGGAAGTTTAGAAACGAACTGATCGAGTTGACGATCAGTCGCACAAATCACGAACGGTCGTATGTTTTGACCCGATTGAAAGATGATGCCACACGAAGTGGCAATGGTCGCGGCTGTGTTTGGAAACGCGTTTACTAATCGAGCTAAACATAACTCTACACCGGCGATGTTACGGAGACTGGCCGAAGTCAGCTGTGTGTTGTGGCGCTCGAAGGTGAAGATCATGCGGAAGATCCGATATGTCGGCGCAAGGTGGTTGTTTGCTTCGGTGACGCGACACTGCCTTGCGATCATGTTTTAGAAATGACGCAATACATTAAGCTGCTCCGTTTGCCGTTGTGGCTGCGAACGCGGAGAGGGGCAAGCTATGAATTTTATTAAAAATTATTAATAGCATTAAAAACAGTTCATTGTTATGCTATTGGTAGAGATTTTATTTGTAGCGCATTAGAAATAGAATGATCCAATTGGGTTACTTCCCTGGCACACAAGAGGATAAAGTCTCTGAAGGTTAGATATGAAATGAAGTGGAAAATACATTAATTAAAAACATGATATTTTCTAAATTGTGGACAAAGTCGTCTGAACCTGGTAATGCTACGATAGAATAGTTTAATTTTTCTGAATTTTTTAATTATTTTGCAAGAGTTCATCAAATTGATAGAGAGCGCATAATGCTAGAAAGAGCATTGAAAAATTTGAAATAAATATTAACAACAACAAAACATCTGTTTTTCATTGGAATTATTTTCTTCTCTATTATTTGTTACTGTAAGTTTAAACAAATTCATATTGCAAGAGCACAATTCTGCTCGTTTGTCTAATATGCGCCATAACGATCGACAACTCTTTTCGAATCATTCGGAATAGTATCTACAGTGACCGGCGCATTTTAGCGCACGAGTAAATTCTGTACTTCATAAATATTTGCTGAAGTCTAAAAACATTTCTACGTGTTGGTAAAAGTTGCATAACGAATTTTTATATGTTCGCACGTTTGTTATAGTAAATAATATTAATGTGTTAGCGGTGCCAGTTTTAAACGACAGGCCCGGTACAAAATCCCATTCGGATCGTCTCTCCGTCATTCTATACTCAACCAAAAGTTCGTAATGAACTTTTCCTTTTTATTTAACAAAAAATATTTGGAAAAAATGTATTACTTACCAATCGTATTGAATCAAAATAAAGTAGAATAAACACAAATTAATTGCAGTGAGTTTTGTATCTTAACAAACTAATTTTTATTTGGTAATCTGTTTTCTATACGGCTGTTTCTGCCTTTCGGGGTGTCTTTACTCATGTTTGGAATCTTTTTGCACGTTTTTGATATCCACCTTTTTAACTGTATGCGTGTGTGTGTTTGTTCAACTCGGTCACTATGGTTGTGTGAAGTATTACCGAAGTTGTGTTTTTTCTTCTTATTCGTGGTTAAGAGTTGGTTTGCTCATTCTCATAAGTTTCTATCAAAAGTAGCAGCTGCACTAGTGGATAATGTTTTTTTTGAAGTAACAGTGTGTTCTACTCAAGCGAAACGCTCAACGAGATGTATGTGTGTATTTTTTTTAGTGAAATGTAACAATTTAAATTAAATTATCTTTGCAAGGTTCTATTAGTTTTATGTTTTGGTTATCACTTTTGGAAAAAATATTCAATTATTTTTTTAAATTAACAAAAACTTATGTTTGTAATTTTTGTTGTGTTTTTCAATAACAAACTATTTCATTCAATTTTTCCGTACGGTTTGGAATTTAAAACGAAAACAAAAATTTTCCACCAAAATCTTTTCGCGTGATGTGATGATGATCGAGTCGAGTGAAAGACAAATACATAACAATTGACTTTTTTCCACGGTCATCGTACGTGATTTTGGGATACTTTAGTTTTTTTTTGGTAAGCTTCGTTTTAGTACTGATTTTGCACGGTTAAACAATTGCTTACTGGTATACTGTTTGATAACGTAAGTTAATTATGAAAGGATATTTATTTCTTTGAAGGGTGAGTATTTCGTATAATAGTAATTTCAAAACTAAAAGCAAAAAAAAACAAATAAAAAGATTAGTGTATGTTTCTAAGATGGAAGGAACATGACTTTAATTATTGAAAAATGTGAAAAAATGATATACGTTGGATTGACATTTAAACATGTAATTTAAAAGAAAGAAATGCTTACGGTTGGAGCAAAATTTTACCTACACTCAACACAACTCACCTTCCTCTTAAGTATAACAGCTTGTATAACAGCTTACGGCATTTGTTTCTCCCACTGCCGTGTAGCAAACAAACGTGTATTCTAATCACTCAAGTAAACGCCATTTTATTTTCGTTCTGTTGCCAGTTTTTGTTGTTGTTTTGCAATTACACAATCAAGCCCAGTAAGTTTAAGTACGTTCCTTGCTTTGGCATTTGCCTCCAGCTCGATATAGTGTTATACCTTCCAGCTCTTGCTACGAGACTATTAACAACTAACCCTTAAAAAGATTATCTTACTTCGTAGTTGTGTTTTTTTTACTGTTTTACTTCGTGTTTCACTTTCTTTTAATTTACTCGATTGATCACATTGTTTATTGTATATTTCTTTCAGTTATCCAGATTCGTCTGCCACGTGTTCACCTTTTTTTTAAACTGTTTTTTGTTTAAGTTGAGGGTCTGTTTAGTTCTTTTGTTTTAATTTGATGGTTTCTCTAGCCTATGGGGAGTCGTGGAAAACGAAAATGAGTAACATAATTCAAGTATGTACTAAATGTATTGAACGATAAATGAAACTGTGGTGGTGAAATTGTAAGAGTGTGTACCGTTAATCTGGTTAATTCTTATTGAGTTTTGGTTTTTGCTAGTCGTGGTCTAAAGTCAGGCAGTCGAAGAATTTCACATCATGCTTCATGTGTCATCGGTTAAACTTAAAGTTGATTCTGTTTTATCACTTTTTTACGCGCTGCTGAGCAAACTGGGGAGGGCAGGCTTCATTGAAACCAAAACGTTGCATTAGATTGCAGAAAACCCTAAAGTTTGTAAGTTGTTGTTTTGGTAGAAACATCATGTACCAATGTCTATCACGAACGATTTTATTCATCTCGAAAAAAATACTATTAAACAAAACTAAAGACAGACTTAACTTTGTCCTTGAAGAAACAAAAAAAAGGAATTCTTGATTTGTTTTGCTACTATTCTTAATGAAACGCATTTTTTTTATTACAAAAAATAAAAGTAATTTGTTTCATTTCTTTTTTTTTGTCAATCCTTTTGCAACCCTTTTCATGGTTTGTCAAAATGTCTTACAAGAGCTTTCCACCACTGCACACTTTGGTTGAGAACGTATCGTAATATCTTACACACTTCACATGCACTTAAGTAGTAATTATTTGTTTCACTTAACATTAGTCTAGTCTGCTGAGCACTGCGCTATAATGGTGTTCGCTCGAGAGTGGTTGCTCTTTTTGGTTTGTAACTGTATTATGGCAAACTATAGTAACCGCGCAACTGTCTAAACTAAAGCACAGATATAAATATTTTTGGGGTCGTTTTTTTTTGGTTGCAGTGAAACAATTTTTAACTTTGCACCTAATGCTACGATTATTGTACGAGCGCACGACGGTGTTGTGGTGCAAAACTTTTGCCACCGGAGCGAGGTATTGAAACTAAGAAACGTAACGTACAGACGGTTTACGATGTAACGCTGGCTTCGGTTTAATGAAATTGGCTGCATTTTCTTCCAAAATGTGTTATACTTTTTCATGTTTTTTCCAATTTTTAAATTCCTTTCAATAAGGTTTTCTTTCACTCTCTTTTATTTCTTTTTGTCGTCTTTTTTTGGTTTTATTTTTAAATTCTTTCTTCTTCTTTTCTTCTTTTTGCTGTCTACAGGGAAAAAAACGCCACCTACCGTGGTGCGTGTGTGTTTAGTCATTTTCGAGGAAAACAGTACAATTTGTACAACAGGAAAATACACACAAGGTAACTAGCAAAATCCAAAGAATACTGCATTTCCCATTACATGGCACTCCATTTTTAGTGGCAAATTGGGACAGCTTCTTTCTCCCAACAAAATTCAAATTTCGTGCATCCCCTTCCAGTCAAATAAAGCTCACCACACACACATTGTACCATGTGTGTTCGAGAGGAAGAAGGTTTTAAAACCGGTTCCAAGGGTTTTCCCCCATAGTAACGCAGGCGTTCGATTAAGTTTGACCTTAGATGTCCTGGATCCTAATTAACCTATTACAAATAGCTTGATTTTCAGCATCTTCTGCTTATTATACATGATATTTACAAGTAACAATGTTATCCATTCCACGTTGCAGCTGTGCTGTCATCTGTCATACATCATCACTATTGAATGGTGCTCCGTGTGAGGGAGACTAACGAAGGACTAAGTCGATGCCACACACACACAAGCCCACGTGCGCATAATCACACTCCACTCGCGAAGGAACAGGATTGGGTAACCGGAGTATACTAAAAACAAAGATTGATAAAAGCTTCCATACTACCACACCACCAATCAGGTCGTTGTTGAGCGTATATTGTTGGCCGGGTGGCCATCATATTTTGCCGAACGATTAGAAATCGACCACCTCCATACGGAACGGTTTCTTCCGGGAACCGGGGCTCAGTACGTCGGGTGTAAGATGATGCTGGTTTTTGAACTGCAGCTGTTGCGGTTTACTGTGCGGCGACGACATCGTGCTACCGGCCTTTTTCGCCAACATTTTACCCATCGTCGGTGGTTCGTCTTCGTCGTCCGAATCGCTCCGAACATTGACCGGTCCGCCTAGTGCCGGTCCACTAAAATCGTCATCATCATCATCTTCGTCCTGTTTTTTTGAAAATTGAACAAATAAATAATAAAAAAAAGAATTAATAATATTTATGGCTTGGACAAGTATTTTTTTTTAAACTAAACTGAAACAAAACACAAACATACACCTAGAAGAAGAGATAGGAAAAATTATACATCATTCTCAAAAGCACAACATCAGTGGAGAAATAAAAGAAAAATAAACATCTTTAACAGCAATTACAGGGAAAAGTTTTAAAAATATGACTTAATTGAAGTGTAAATAATCTGCAGAAAATTCTAATTAATTTAATTGCATATAACCAGCTACAAACAAATAAATGTGGAAAAATTACTTATTTGCCTTTTAAATTTGACCATGCAACAATTTAAAATTAGTGCTTAAATTAAACTTTCTCTAAGGAAACTTTAATATAATCTCATGCGGGGTTCGTTATTGTTTTGATATTATTTTTAAGCTTTTAAGTTAAAAATAAATGCGTTCGATATTCTTAAAACTAAAAACGAGCTTTTCCTTCAAAATTTATGGAAATACTTTAACAGAACTAAACGTAATCATAGGCAGTTCGAGTGCGGTTGCATAAAGGTACATAAAACTCTTCTAATTTCCTACATAGATAGAGAAGATAATAAAATAATCTGTTTGTCTAATTCTCACTTATAATTACCATATTGTCATTGTATTGATAGATTCGGCAATGGATGGCTTATTTATGCTTTTATCTGTGTTTTATGTTTTCCATTCGTTTATGTTAGTCGTACAAGTGCGTTTGAATAATATGACGGTTCCTAGGTACGTAAATGTGGGTGTGTGATTTTCGGCACACGACAACCAAGTGGAGCAGTACTGCCGCTTCGCTGTTGCATTATTCGGTCAAATTTAAATCTATCGAGCATTACGTGGCGTAGGTAGCTTTTAAATACGGTATCAACATCAACAACAGACTCTAAGAGCTTTTTATCGTGTTCTTCCAATGTGTGTGTGTTTTTGTTT
Organism: Anopheles funestus; assembly: GCF_943734845.2. Lineage (NCBI taxonomy): Eukaryota > Metazoa > Arthropoda > Insecta > Diptera > Culicidae > Anopheles > Anopheles funestus. The sequence goes on along the minus strand of NC_064599.1, from coordinate 74,728,789 downwards.
GCGGTTGGTTGGAATAGAATTTTTTTGTTATGTTTGGCTTAGCGTTTGCGCACCGTAAGACGGTTTTCTTTTCTTCTATTTGGTAACTGACACTAATAATAACAACGCTAGCGTTTTATACACAGAGATGTTCGCCTTTCGATGACTGTTGGTGAAAAACGTTCGGCTGCAGCTACCAAATGTTGCCATAATTTGTCCACCCGCGGCAGCGCCATTTTGAAGTATTCATATTCGCCATTTTGTAGTTGCGCTAAAGTTCTCTTCACCACCTCTAGTGCGTATGTTTCTGTGCGTTTGCGTTTGTGTGCTCAATTGGTGTATTCCTTGTGCATAAACACATACTGCCGATTGGTTCCAGAACCAATGGGTGACACACGTGGTTGAGGATCATGTACGTAGATCTACTGCTTCATGATGGACTTCCTGGTGCCGGTACTGGTGATGGTGGTGGTGACGAGTGTTGCATTATTACCGCTGCTACCGGTACCGCTGGTGGAGGTGTTGGTGATGTTTGAACTGCCATTGCCGTAACTAACACTACCGGAGCTGGTTCTTCCGGTTTTTCCCGGTGACGTTTTACCGCGTTTGCTAGCATCATCGGTTTTCGTCTATAACTTTCAAGTAATAAACTCCATGTCAATGTCACTTTGACGCGAGCGAGTAGACACTACACAATCGCTAAACATGGGATGCACTACTACCTACTGACACTAGAGTTCCGGCAAAACGGAACTGCAGTCGCTCTCGAAACAGCTAGTGATCGTATAATGAGGCGTTCGATGAAGAAATGACAAAAAGCAATTCTACATACGACACTTAAATGATTGCGAAACAGTTAAAACAAACAAACTTTAACGATGATGGAAGAGAGATACTCAAGATGAACAGTTTAAGGGTGCTGCAATTTCAGAAATAGTGGTGCACAAGTTTAAAGTTTGACATTATCACAAGACCTGAGATTTGTCGTTGTGGAGTTAGTGTTGATAGTCGTTTGGAGTGTTTTTTTTATTTCACTTGCTTTTCGAAGTTTTCAGGAATAGGAAATGGCACTTTCGCAGACAGATATGATGATGATGGTAATACCAATCGGTGGTAGATATTTTCTGGTGATGCGCATGCGTTTCGCTTCGATCGGCAAACTCGCTACTAATCGAGCATCAGACTTGATCGGGGTGTTTTGTTTTTGAGAGGCGTTTTTTTTTATTTCTAGCATACCTATTTCCTAGTGAAGCAATCAACATGAGAGCACAGCACTACAACGGATGACGATGTTTTGTGTATGAGGTGCCGGTGATGCCGGGTTTGCATTGCACCGATTTTTTGTATCGCAAAATGCGATGAACGGGACACATGTATTTGCTTGGTTTTAGTATAATGTATGCTACATTTATCACTTGGAGGTTGTGTTTAAGGTTTTCTTTTGTTTTGTTCTTGGGAATTTATGAGCGTATCTACGATGAAGAGAACGGAGAGAAGAAAGAGAAGAAAGAGTTTTTTGGAAGAAAAATGGGGAAAATGGAGTAGGATACATCAAGTTAGTATTCATGAATAGTACGCAATGATGGGATGAAGTTAGAGCAAGCAATGGCTGTGTGAAATGGATCAGTGTTAATAATTATTATGCTGTCATTTTAAAATGAAAAAGAAAAGAAAATGCTCAAAAAGATTTTTAAAAAATTTAAAGTTTTAATATCATGATAGATTTTATTTTTGAAAAAATACAACATGATTGATAATGTATTTCAATTTGAATTATTTGAATTATCTAATTATTTGAACATAAATATTAACACTGTTTCTTTTATTCGTTTAATGTAAGAAAACATTAATATGATTTATGATCGAAATATGATTGTACGTCTTATGAAACATCAATAAAATTACAGCCATCGTACTAAAATGTTTTTTCAGTTTTTGTTAAGTAGATGAATTATTTTAAGATAAAAAGGACAATGTGGTCCATTCTACACGAGAATTAAGATGATGATGAATGGAGTGTGAAAGCGTGTAAAATACGGTTAAACTTACATCAAAATCACCGATCGTGAAACGTGTAGCCGCCAGCGATTGCGGAGGTGGTAAGTCAGGGCTAACGACCTGCATTACGTAATGATGATTTAATTAACGGTGGCACATTAACGCAGTTGATTAGTTCAGTTTCCGTTTGAACAGATATAATACCAAAGCAAGCACACAGAACATTGATTAAAATGGCAATGGAACATCGAATGAGCAATAGGTTTTCAAGTGTTTCAAATGTGTTTCAAATGTGTTTTTGTATTCCCATCGGCCAACAGTGGACAGAGCACAACAAGAAAGAAGAGAAGAAAGGGAGAGAAAGAAGAATTTAGCATGAATCGATGAATTAGTACATAGTAGACACATTTTATGGGAGGCTTTTATGGTACAGAGACAAAGAACGAGACTTGCGGTGTGATTGTTAGATTAATGAAAAATGATGAAACTTAAGGTAAATTCTTGTAATACTAAAAATAGTTGTACTCTGCGGGGAATAATATTTCAATGGTAATAATAATTTTCTTAAATGCTACTAACATTTTAAAATATTTTTTACTGTATGTTCCTTAATTAAAATTAAATTAAATTATAAACTTTATCAACTGCTTATTCTCGTTTCAACCGGAATTAGTTAAATCCTTTTTTAAAATTTATAACCATTGCTATGCTTACATCCGTTCGCTCCTGGAACGTTCGTTACTAGTTTGTGTTTATGTTTATTTTGGTTCATTTTCCCATCAAATGGTAATTAATTATGAAAATGAGAATACGCTGGATCGTTCACTCCCATTGTAAGGCAAACATTAAATTTTGAAATAGCTTTAAGAATGGTTTTCTCAAAATTTTAAGAGATACGAATATGTTGCACTAATTTTGATTGCAATGCAAGCAATAATATAAAGACTTAAATATTGCAACATTACGCAGAAGTACTGTATAGGAAAGGAGAAGTAACAGTCGAAAGTTTCTGAAAGAGTAATCTCTTTTGGGTAGCGTTCGTATCTAAGAACAGGTTTATATGAGTCATTGACGAACGTAATAGGAACGAATGAATTCAAGCATACCTTAAAACGAGTATAAAAATATAACATTTAAAATATTTAATTTACTCAATACATTATTAGCGAAGCTTTTTACGCGATATCAATTGCTTATGACTATATTAGGAATTTTTTTTAAATTTCTATATAATTCTATGCTCTTTGTGCTATGATGTTCTTAAAGTAGTTTCCTTTTTTATGGCTACCGACAGTATTATGGAAGTTTGTTATTTTTTCCATATTGAAATAATACATATTTGTGTTATACTCTGTTATACGCCGATGATTGTTGATATTAAAAATTAAATTCTTAAATAATAATAAGTTTTCTTACTCCATACAAATGTCCTAGATAAAATTCATACTGTGATAAAGTAGAAAAAACAGACAAAACGCGTAATAAATATAAGCAGAGCCTAATACTTACGTCGTCTTCATCAATCATTTCCTTCGTAGAGGCTGTCGTTTCGTTTCTTCGAATCGATCCCTGGTGTATGTCAAGATCAACCTTCAGTATCTGGAAACGTCGTAGCAGGAAGACCACTGGCATAGGCAACACACCGGCAATAATCATCGCCAGTGCGATGCCCATCACCCAATTAGGATATGATTTGTTTTCGACAATTCCCTGGAGAAAAAGGAAAGAAATTGGAGTTAATTACTTTGGCGTTGTTTTCCAGACAATCACCAAGGTTACACTAACCAATTCCCCATTCCATGCGCCGTACGTTGGATTTCGTAGTAACATCGAGAGTATAGAGGACAGCAGAATGCAACCCATGATGGCTGGACCAATATACCGCCAGGTCATTTGCCAGTAGAGACCCGGCCGAATGCCCGTCATTTGGTAAATATCTTCTGTGAATCTGACAGAATTCAAGATCGTTATAAGAAAATCTAAAATTCAATATTAAATAGATGAATATGGATGTAACGTACTTTTCGTGTCCGTAGATGTATATGACGGCAATCATTTCCATCAGCGCAACCACGACCAACCCGATCGTACCGGCAAAAGAGTCGAACATTTTAAGCCAATATTCGCCGGCGCCGGTGGTGAAAATGAGACCCACCGAGAAACAGAACGCGCAGACAACACCTGTAAAATATTGTAAATTACGATGTATTCGATATAAATTAAATTTTCCGACAATGGTACGCACCAGTAACGTAGGGTTTCCGAATCCTTTTGAAAATGTCAATATCAAATATGGTACAAAGCATTCCTTCCAAAATGCCGATCTGAGATCCTAAGCCTAGAGAGAGTAACATGGTGAAAAACAGCACAGCCCAGAAAGGAGATCCGGGTAGTTCGACGATAGCTTCCGTGAATACGATGAACGCGAGCCCGGTTCCTTCGGCAGCCTGGAATAATTCAAGATTAATTAATATTCATTGAGATGTTTATGCTAAACGTTATAGAGACGTCAAACTTACACTGGACAACTGATCCTCCAGGCTACATTTTTCAAACTCCCACTCCTTCGTCATCGTATCATTCAAACTGGCCATTGCGTGTTCGTACTCACTGTTATCAACGTCCATCGAAGGAAGTAGATTGTGTTTCACTAAAATATGCTTATTTCTATGGAAAGATAAACAATTTTGGGCATGTGTTAAGAGATCATCTACGGAGAGATCATCACACTACTTACACTTGAATGCATCTATCGACACCAAGCGTAGCCTTATAGCCTAGAATGGCAAAGATTACGACACTGGCGTAGATGGCGGTGATCGCATTACAAACGGACACCAGCAGCACATCACGCACGCAGTTGTTTTTCGGCGTGTTGTAGCTACCGAACGCAATCAGCGATCCGAACGCAAGCCCGAACGAGTAAAAGACTTGTGTGGCCGCATCAAGCCACACCGTCGGCTCGAGCAGCTTCTCCACCTTGGGCGTGTACATGTGCATTAACCCGGCTCCGGCCCCTTTGAGGGTGATACCGCGAATGAAGAAGATCGTCAGGACGATGTAGGGAAAGAGAGAGGTAAAGTACACTACTTTGCCCGAGCTCTGGATACCCTTCATCACGATGAAGAACACCACGGTCCAGGATAGCATCAGGCAGAGCACGATCCACCATTTGAAGCCACCGGTTTCGTCTATACTCGGTGCCGCATCCAGTGTAGTACGATACCAGAAGTAAGCCGTCTCTGACGACCGTTCACACTCTTCGACGTCGGTTCCGTTCAGTTGTGGACAGACTGCCCACGGTAAAGGATACTACGTAGAGCAAAATATTGCACAGTAAGCACAACTTCGGCGTGTGACACTAAGCAGTAATTCAAGCCACTTACCCGAAAGCTGTTGAAAAAGTAGTAGAAGCACCAGGTAATGATGACATTATAATAAATCGCCACAAACAACGTAACGATGCAGGAGCTGATGCCGATACCACCGAGCCACGGATGGATTGTGTTCCACACGCCAAGTGCACCGAGTCGCATCCGCTGTCCCATGCCGAGTTCGATCAGAAATAGAGGAATACCCTCAAGAATCAGCATAATCATAAAGGGTATAAGAAAAGCACCTGTAAAGAGGACGGAAAAGACAACAGAACATTATACATGCGTTTGTGTGCCCACACTATCTAAGCAGCGGACGAGCACGTTTTCTGTACGGACCAAACGAAGAGGTTTGATGTGTTGATAATGGGTGTGCGGTGCTGTATCTTTTTTGCACTCGATAAAGTTGTCGATGTGATAAGAAATTGAGTTTTCTTGTACGAACGAGTGTATTTCCCGGGAGTGCTTTTATCGTCGGATCTTGCTTTGATTGCGTTTACCGCATGTTTGTAACGTGTGCTACATTTCTATGAAGGTAGCAAGTACCAATCTTCGTAATGGAGCTCATTGAAGTGTTAAGTTTGATTGTTTTGCATGCTAGAAGCAAATATAACATTTGAAATACTTTAGCTAGAGGTGCAGGAATTCGAAATGTCTTAACTAATGGGGCAGAATTCTTAGTTTAAGAATTTGGGTTTTGAACTTATTCTATTTCTTTTCTATTCGCTATTCGAATAGTACTGACGATAACTCAGGAGTCTACAATACTTCAGGCGTGAGTTCACATCTCAAGTAAATCTAGCACCTCATCAATTCAAATAATACATTCCTTCTTCTTAGGCTAGAAATGCAGTCCAAACAGGTATTACAATATTTAAATAAGATCTACAAGATATTACTCCCCAATACTTCGAGAACCAGATGTCTCATTCGTAGAATAGAGGACTGAAGAGGACTCTGAGCTGGGCAAATCAACCTTTAATCAGAACTCCCCCATATCCTAGAATTTGGAAGATTGGGGAGTTGCTGATAGTCTAGTAGTTCTCATTGACTTGTATTATGAATCTTGCCACATGGTGTTGACATAAATATCATTGATGTACATATCTGTACACAACATGTATGGTCCCAGAACTGGCATGGACTCTGTCTGAAAGCAGACAAAAAACTCTCCCCAAAAAATATTTCCAATATTGTGCAGTGAATCAGACTCGTCAAGCTACGATCGGTCATGTCAGTAAAGTGGTACCGGACAAATAATTTGTAATCTAAAGCATTATTAAAACTCGGAATGGGTAACAAAGTTCTAAAAACAGATTTAAAAAGTTCCTTTTTTCTTAAATCTTCATTGCGACGGTCAGGTTTAATATCTTTATGCAACTATTTTATAATTACTAGACATGTATTTCTGATTAAAGCTTTTAATGAAATTTTCAAAATGTTTCAATAAGAGCAGATTTTATATGGTCTCTTTTTCATGATCAATACATTAATTTGTTGCAGCGTCTATCATTCAAGGAAGAAATAAGCAGGATTTAGGAGGCATAAAAAGCCTGTTAACAGCACATTCAATAAACCCTCGTTTCCATACTGCTAATTAGAATCCTTGTGCTTTTGGCCCGTAGCTTCTGATGGAGATAATTGGGAAATGTGGGCTAGTTTCTTACCAGACCAAAAAGGAAAGTTCCCGTTCGGTACGGCAAACGAAGCATCGATTCGTAACGCTACGTTCCTTCGACCGTAACGAACGCCACGGTTGTCGATCTTTCGTGTGCCGATGGTTCGTGCTGGATTAGCCTAGCTTTAGGCGCACTAATCATTTCCAACCGATGGTGCCACGTGCCCGGGCAATGTTTGGCTGTCTGGTTCGCACCATGCCACGAATATTCACCGGTACGAACGGTGTGATACGAACCGCGCTGAAGCGAATGAATCGATCGTTCGACAGAGTCGGAGGTTATTATACCAGCAGTTAGCTGGAGATTATGCCGAAGGGATGGCATGACAGCAGGTTATTTATTCCTGGGCCGAAAGCGAATCAGGTTGATGTTGCAAGGTCAAACCTGGGAAAACAATTTTCCTCTCATATTTATAAATAGTTGCCGATGCCGCGGCAAAGTTGCATTGTGGTATTTTTCCACCCTTTCCTCTGCCACTATTCTCCTCCTCCGCGTTGGTAGCGGAAAGCGCGAAGGTTTTGTGCATGTGCACTCTTGTGTCTGGTGTAACATATCAAACTGCCACTACTGCTAGTAGTGGTTGGAGGATCTAAGGCGTCTACTAGTCGTGAATCGGGAGTGCTTTGGTGGAAAGGTTCAACAATAGAGTTGCATTAGTACGCATTCAGTGGCGGCATTGCTTTATATTTGTTATGATTATAATTTCCTCGGCACTCGTTGTTTACTGATTGTAGCATGCGCGCGCTATGCGAGAATGCAAAATGTGAAGGAATGTTAGTGCAAGCAATACGATTTTTCTTGATATTTTTTTAACAAACAAAGCTAATAAAAATGGAAAAGGTTATACATTATATTTTTAATGCACATGCACATGGTGTGATAAGTTAAAGTAGTACTTAGAGTACAAGATCAAATAAATATATTTGTTGTACATTTTCACGAGATCAACGAGATCAATATTTGTGATATTTTGCACAACATTTTGCATTAAAACTTTATCTTAAAAATGCTATTTTATTTTTAGAAAAACACGTGCCATCATCAGAACTACTCTTTAATCATTTGCCATAATTACTAATCGCTAAAAACTTGTTTAAACGATGCAGTTTTCCAGTGCAGTCGAGTGCACTCACAGCGAAAACAGCTGTTTACCATCAGTGCTTCATTAAAGTGGTATTCGTCTTGGCAGCAGGGAGCGAAGATGTAGGAGGAAACCATTTATAATTACTAAATGACTCATTTGACCATAAAAGCCCACTAGAGATACTTAAATGAATCATCTTCTTCAGATGCATGCAGGAATTGCATACACGTGTGATGCAGATTTTAAACTGCTTAAAGTTGTGTTTTTTTTGTCGGTCCAGAAATGCTAAATGTGGTACAAAAAAAGTGGTACAAAATTCTATGCAATTGCATTCATAATATCTAAGAGTCCACTTTTTTCCCAGTTCACTAGCAGATACTTTTGCAAATGTTCTCTAAACTATAGTATGTCCCATCAGTGGAAGCCGGACAAATGGTATCATTAAAAATGGCTGTCAACTTGCTCTACTTAATGAAGTGCTTATAGAGTGACACACTTGCACAAGCTGCCCCGGTAGATCATGGAAGCGCATTGTAAATCACTGTTCCATCCGTACGGCCGGAACGTGCTCATGCTGATGGAAATTATTGTAACTTACGGATGTGTTCGTTGGCATAGACGTGGGATTGGGAGTGCAAATGACAGTGTATTAGAAATGTGCCGTAGGTAGTACCATTGTTCGTCAGTCAATTTACGTGCAAAAGATCACGGGAAGCGTTGTAGGATGGTATGGCTATTGTAAAAAATCTGACATTCATTCAGTGCTTGTGCTGAGAGGGAAACTATTTTTACCGGTTTCAATGAATGCATGCTTGGGGTTTATGTGATTGACATCCAATTATAATGCGTTGGATGGAAGTTTTAAGCTTATGGGTATTATGTGTAGTATTGCAGCAGCATAATTGATTATTTCATGTTATATCTATCAAGGGAAATGGTTTTTTTTAACTTGCGATGTGTAATGGTTGGGAGTTTTCTGTACAAAAGGACCGGCTATCAAATCCCATCCGGACCAAATACGGACGCAGGAATAATCCTACCTACCCTACTACTGGTAAATAAAGTCAAACAAGGAAAACCAGTAATAGCAGGAGGCCAAGATCTCTTGAGGTTGTAGTTCCACAAAAGAAGATGAAAAGTATTTGTTGCTTTTACCCCGTCATAATCAAAAGCTTTCTGAGTTTGTGAAATAATAAATCTGGTAGTGCACAAGCCAAATATTAGACCAGACTGTGTTCAACACCTGACTGAATCTTATCACTTAGCTATGGGTTTATGGGTAATTCAAATCAAAAGTGGGATACTAGTTTTTGCGTAAAAAAATCAAGCAATGCGAGTAAATGAGTTGAGAAAAAATAGAATAAGAATCGAAGAATAAAAGTAAGAATAAATAAACTCCTCTCAATTTGGAGAATTCATCTGGAACATCTGTGGAAAATACAAAATCCTTCTCTTTTTTTTTAAATTTATATTTCGCTAATTGAATAGAAGAACGAATTGCTAAAATTTGAAACCATATTAACACCAGAATTAGTGGACCATTCCGAATGACACTTGATTTACGTTGGAACGCTCCATTTAATAGTTTATTTTTATTTGAAAAACTGCGGTAGGTTATTTTCTGGTAGTTATACAATTCTACCTATTCTATTGTTGGGGCGGTCCGGTGGTGTATCTGATAAACGACGCCGGTTCTACACGACAGGACAGGGAATCAATTCCTCAAGATTTTCCATAAATTTTATTAAAAAAGTATGTTTTACTATACGAAACATACTCCATGAAAAGTAGCAGCTCCTGAATGTCTAAAAATACTTAAAATTTAACAAAAAATATATTTTCTTTAACTTTTAATACTCTGTTTTTGAGATTAAGTTTTGCATTTTTGATAACATAAAATATGTCTTAAAGATTCTTTTAGACCCCTTAAATGTAAAACAAACTGTTAAGTACTCAAATAACCCATGTTTTTTTATCATTTGTATCAGCTTAAGGTTCATTTTAAAAGATTATTCTAAATAGGCGCCCCATTTCGTTATGCCCTTGTGACTTAAAACATTTCTTAACGTGCCGCATCGAAAAACTATAGACGCTCATACAAAATATATCATCAATTACCGAAATATGTCGTCCAAAAATAAAACATCGACTGACAGTACGGACGGCCTAGTAGCTGCGTCATTGGTTCGCGTTTGCCATTTTCCATTTAATATTTCATGCTCTAGTTTAATGGTAGCGGCAACCGATTTTCTATGGCATCGTTGCCCGCTCCCTAATGTTCCGTGTTGTTGTGTAAGCGTCACGGGCACGAGTCGCTACTTTATTGCGATCAAGTGCATCGTCATTTTCCCGCTTTTCCACCTGGTTCTGGTCGGTACCTTCCATCATCTACTCGCGGCGAACTTAGTGTTTTCATATCATATCTATCGAGTGTTGGTAGTACTAATAGTAGTAGTGGTAGCAGCCCCTGGGGCACCCTATGTTTCATAATATGATTTCCTCGTGTGACCGTCACGGCCGCTATGCAAGTAGTGGGAAATGGGTGTCCGCAAACCTGGCACCTGCCAATCACTATGGCGCTGTGTAAATGTGGCTACATTCTCGCCACTGTAGGTCAGCAGTGTCTAGGGCGTCGTGACACGCAATCCTTTCGTTACAACGGTGGAAGAGGATATGTTTTTTTTTGCAACAGTTCCCACATACATCCTGCTGCCAGACGATTTCCCTTTTTGAGGCAAACAATTTTCCCTGACTGGATTGGTTTACTCCAGAAAAATAACGTTTATTCAAAACACCTGTATACCTCTTGCTTCGATTTTGCTGCTCCCGCACGGGTTTGATGGCAGCAATGTACACACTTAGTTCATGATGCAATTTCAATCGATCGATAAGCCGGACTTTACACTTTCTCGCTCGATTGATCGATTGTAACGCTCGCGGCATCGATGTACGCGACGTATTTATAGTGGTACACAGCAACCGTAGCAAAACTTGACCGGCACAAATGCGGTGGCATGCCTTCGACCAACGCTAGTTTGGCGCCATACGAGCGATTTTCATTGGCATTCGTCGGGGACACGCATTTAGCAGGTGAAGGTGGTAACGAAGGTCTGTGTCATAGGTGAGAGAAATAGTACTTCGGTTGGGCGATACATAGGTGGATTTATTTTCCATTCGGTTGAGTCAACTTTACGGAGGTGCGCAGTGCAAAAAAACAACGAAAAAATCTGGTCAACAGGTACAAGTGGGTTAATGTTTCATTTTTCAGGCATGAGACACAGCATGATCCATGCGTTATTTTTAACGGCAATGTGATTACCACTGACAAGCGTTACCGCTTTTAAACGTCAACTAAAGAGTGATGCATTTGTTTACTTCTGTGAGGGCGGCAAAAAGGCGAAAGTTCGACACAAGAAAAGGAGATTCTTTTTTGGGTTCTTTCCGCAACTAAGTGAGTAATGCATCAACCTCATAATGTATCGTCGTTTCGTGTCCCTAGTCTTGATAAGTTTGTACTTGATCAGCGACAAACAATTACGTACATCGAACGCGAGCGACTGATACATACCTTCAATTAATGCAAAACCACTTCCTCACTGCCACATGCTGCGGTCAGCCAGCCCGATAGTTGTTACTGCCAATTCAGTTCGTTGGCAGTGTGTAATTGTAGTTTCAGCCGGCCGAACCATGGGAGAGCGAGCGAAAATTGCGCAAAGGAGTGCCAACGTTCGTTTAATGACGCAAAATCTGTGCAATTTGTATTGTCCGTTCGATCAATGAAATGTGTGGCTCGAATGTCACTGGCGAGCTTTCCTAGCCACAGTTGCAACGCTTCGGCCATTTTTGCTTTTGCTGTTTTTTGCTGTCGTGAACTTGTGTACCGAGCTCAAGGGCGGAAGGCGCCTTCTAATGGTTTTAGTGGTATGTACCGTGTAATAGAAAGAAAAACACAACACAGATCGAAGTGCGATGACTGATGAATGAAATTAAAATGCCGGTCGATAGCATCGCACGAGACAAGATCAAGGTTGATCGTTTTAACCGCTTGACGAGTTGTAATGGAGGCGCCTAGTTTTTTAGAATGGTTGAAAATTGTTATCAATCACACAAACTAGCGCTAACTGGATTTAAATTCATTTAGTTCGTTCGCTAAATGAACTGATTAGGTTCATTAAATGTTTACAACACTAGTACTAATTCAAGAAATAGAAAATGTCTTAACACTAGAAATACTGGACCAGTCATTTTGGCAGGAAAGCTTCATTTTCATCATATTATTTTTGTAGGTTAAACAATTCTAAATTTTATTATACATTAATGATACTGATCTTCTCTATAGTATGAACTCCAGAAAACTGTAAAATATAATGCAGCTTTTTAATTGTTTATTGTTAAAGCAACAAGCAATAAACAAAAAACGCTTAAAACGCTTGGTAGCTCTAGTGTTTACACTTTAAAAAATTCTAGTAAAATTGTGTATGTAAATACGGATTATTTCAGAATGATTTTCAATTTTTCACATACCTATTCATGTAATTTCAGTAAAAAAAACATAGGACAGGACTTTTGACAATTTTGCCGAAATAATGTTTTGTAATATTAATATCGATATAAATTAATATCTTCTTCTTTATCTTCTTATTCTTCTTCCTTAAATATTTTTCTTTTTCATTTTCTTCTAATCATAACGAACTCCTATGTCAAGAATTATTGTTATCACGGGAACTGTAACTCCGTGGCACACCATGGCACTTTACATTAACTTAACTGACGAATTTAATGATAAATAAAAAAAGATATCTTAACCATAGACGGTCTAGGGCCAGTCATTTCAACTGGAACGCTTCATTTTCATAATATGTTCTAGGGGTTAAAACGTATACAAATCTATTCTGTGATAAGTTTCCAAATAAAAAAATATTAAAATATAATACAACTCTATGAACTTGTTTTTAAAGTAACCAGCAATTAAAAAATCACTTTAAACGCTTGGTAGTTCTAGTGTTAACGCGATAATTAAATTATTTTTTCTTATAACATTGAAAAGTTTTAACTAAGGAAAGATTTTATTGTTTTGTGTACTATCAATCCAAACATTTTCAAGAATTCTAAACTATTTTAACTTCACTACACCAATTTTAGGCCAATATTGAAGATATTAAAACACTTATTTCAATGTGAAGATTATTGAAATAGATCGAAGTTTTGGTTCCAAAGTTTGAATTTGGTGATGTGGATCGATAAAACATTGGATTAAATATGTCTTTGGGAAGCAGTGAATTGTTGAAATATTTTTTTTGATCAATTAAATCACGTCTACAACCCAAACTTTATGAGTATACAATATGGATTAACTGAAATTAACTAATAATTTTAAGAATAATAGAATAGTACATAGCTCTTTGTACTTTGTACACAACAGAATGGTAAGCTAATTCCTGTTAGCTCACATTTTAAATCTGACGCAAAAAGCAAAACTATCTGAGTCAAAATTCCAAAGAATCGAAAAAAAACTTTTAGATATTGTTCCACATTTCACAAAGCAAGTCGGGAAGTAGGCATGCTTCTTTTACGCGCCATCAATTGCCTTTGACCTAGACTGGGTCGTGTGACGACTCTTCTAGGTTTTCTATTAACGTTTGCAATGCCCTGCTGTCAGAATCAATCGAAGTGCGAATCGAAACCAACCAATGGGTGTTGATTGGAACAAATTTCCGTAATTGATACGAAGTGCAGTGTGTGTACGCAAACAGTTGCAGTGATCGGGCGATACAATCAAGCTGTGGTGTGGCTGGCAGGGTTCGATAATAAATAAGAGTTCCACGCTCAGGCAGAGCGAACGAGAAGCCGAATGGAAGTGGTGCGGAGTGTTGCAACATTATTCTACAGGAGCTATTTGATTAAATTAACAAAAACAACGGTTGAAGGAACTTTAGAGTCATTTAATTAACAAAAATATTGAATTCGATCACAATATTTCTGCCCTTCTCTACAAGATTATGGTTTAAATACCATTTGAATGTTTCCTACAATCCCTGTTATATTCACAGAATAATGCCTAGCTTAATCAATTACTGCTGAACCATTTTCGATGGTAGGCAAGTGCAAGTGAAATAAAATGCTTGCCAAGTTCAGGTAGCTTAATATAATCTTAGCAAATACGGCCCCTTTCGGAATCCATTGCACCATCTACGGAGCAGTGAAATTGATTTTAATTCAATAATTTATCACCCCGACCGGGTGGTACATCTGTTCGTGAACGATTTTTGGCACCAGCACACCATATTATGGCTACGGAAAATATCGATCGACGCCAGCTTCGTACAAGTTTTAACAGCAAAACACACACACTTACCTCCTCCGTTCTGCTGGCAGAGATACGGAAACCGCCAGATGTTGCCAAGCCCAACCGAGTAGCCGATAATACTGAGGAAAAACTGCATCTTGCCGGACCAGGCCGCCCGGTCCGGGTCACCATCGGGCAGGGCTCCGGCACCGTCGCGCGATCCGATCGAGCTACGGTCCGGCGGTGACAGCATGATCGTGACACCGTGCGTCCCATCGCCCCGTGCACGTGTGTTGAGCGGGGCCATCTCGTGCCCGTTGTTCCGCGGACCCGGCACCCCATCCACCTTAGTCGTCATCGTCACTGGGCGGGTCGTCAGTGGGTAACCGTTGTCTTGGCTGCGGATCCGTTGTGCACCACTTTACGATGTCACGCTTCGAGTGCCGATCCAATGTCACGGTTTTGCCGATGGGAGTTTCGTCGAACTGGAAGTACATAGTTTGGGGTGGAAGTTGTGGCGGTTAGCAACGAAGATGGAGTAACGTCACATTTAATTAGCACGCAACAAAACAACACAAAAAAAGTATTTTTCCCCCCCGATCATTGTGTAAGATGGGAACGGCCCTTTGGGAATATGCATCTCACGAGAGCTCATTTTGTGGCGGGTGACAACGGTTATGGTTCACTACGCTGGAAGCGATATGGACCCGGGCCCTGGCATGAGTTGTTTATGTGTAGAACTGTGTTTATGTACTGGGTTTGTTCAGGCAATGTAATATAAATGATGCCTCTAGGCGTATTCTAATAATGTAGATGAAATTTCCAAGTACGTATTAGTGTACGTCCGATATGCAATTCGATACAGCACGTGTGCACAGTGAGAGAGTTTTTGTTTAGCTTGAAAGAAAAATAAATGTTGGTCGATCTTTGGCATTCTTCACCAATAAAAAAAGATTTTAAATTTATTGGTATGTTTGGAAATCATTGGAGGGTAACATAAGATTTAAATATCTTTCAAATCTCTTTAACGTCAAACTAACTTTAAGTAAATGTGGATAAAAGTTATCATCAGTATACTTATAGAACTTATAGAACTGATAAGTAAATATAATTATACAATCATAAGAATGTTTCCAATAATAAGAATTTTAATGTTAATGACGATAAGATTAGGCTAAGTGTACCAATATTGGTTGATGCAGATGAAAATACCTTCTCTAACCGAACAAAATGGAGGCACTTCGCCATTCCGTGGGAAAAATTCAACAGGCAGTAAAATTATTTTCAATTTCCTAAGATTTCATAATCCTTATCTTGTTTTCACACGGCCTAAATGGCTAAATCATCATTAAAACCTCATGGAGTCTTTGCGAATAAGCGTAAATATAGTTGATTTACTCAATTGCAGAGCAATTTACACGTAACTTTACCGTTTCACGTTAATATTTACCAACGTCATTAATAACTGGTGTATGTGTAATGATAAGTTTTCGTTGAAAAAAAAACGAAAATCAATATAAATCCCATTTAAATACCTCTTGCATAAAAATTTCTGCCCCATCATCACTATAGGTACGATATACCACCAATATAATAGAACATTTACGAAAAAAAATTTTTTCATGAACTTTCTAGGACTAATGTTGGATATAGTTATTTTTATAGAAAATATTGTATTTTCTTCTGATATTTCTTTTTGGCAATATTATTTTAAAAATTCCTTTTTTTAATTTTTTGGATACTTTTTTCATCAATCGGTATAAATAATAAACCGAAATAAGTATCATGAACATTGTTAAAGGAAATTAAAATATTTTCAAGGACACCATTAACTTAAAAAAAAATACTTCACGTAGTGTAAATTAATTTAAATTTTGATAATCGAATGTAACAATAAATAATTAGTTAACAGTATTGGTTCATATAATTTAAAATTATGCTAATTGATGATCTCTGCACGGTACTCTTCTGAATTTGTTCTATAAAAAATCTCATGTAAATATGCCTCGCACTGTATTGCTAATGGTAATTTGTATAAAAAACATAGAAAACAATTACATTGAACCGCATAAACGAAATGAGTTGATATTCAATTTATCTACACGAATTATCATATCATTTTATGCTGACATTTGAATCTAATTTGGGAATTGATAAGCATAAGAGCCACCCTAATCGTTGTGCGACATTTTCACCAAACACGTTGATGGCAGAAAACCGCTTGGATCGTGTAAAAGCTATGCCGTGTCTCGATATTCATATCATTATCACTTAATCACTTTTCGCCAAAGGGAAAACGATGAATGCAGACAAGAACGATATGGTGCAGGACACAAGGAGACCATTAGTATCGTCAGCCGGATCAAGAGATCCAAAGTGTTAGACGATTGTTAGCAAAAATGCAAAGGTATACATACATACAGCCGTGTATCGAAAGAGTGTCAGATACAGTTTTTTTTATTTAGTGTCATAATTCTGAATTTTCGTTCACAAGCATCACAAAACTTCGCACGGTTGTTACTGTGCCGTGTTCCAGACACTCGAAAACCCCATTCCATTTCGTACTCAAGTAGATGTTTTATCGCATCACAGCGTATCATGATGCGCCAAGAATGTCGGTAACGAACAGTTAATACAGGACAGGATATACTGTACGTGTCCATCCTTTCGAACGAAACGTGTGCGAAGGGAAATAAAATAAATAAAAGAGAAATAATCACCCCAAAAAGTGTACCGTGCCGAGTTGGTCGGTTGTTCCGAAATCGTGCCCGGTATCGGCAAAACATATAGCAGGATGTTGTCGTTCGTGATCGTCTGACATGGCGATTGGTACTGCAATTACTACCTCCGCGAAATTGAAGGTTTGTGACCATTTCTCGTTGATAACAAGAAAATAATGACACATTGCACTGCCTTTTCTTCGTGTGCAGTGAAATAAGTATATTTGTAGTAACGTACTGAAGAAATTGTTATTAAAATATAATAAGGCATGTTCCATATATTTTAGTAATTATACTTTTAGATAAAAACAATATACAAAAATTAAAAAACCTACACTTATATTAAATTAAAAATCAAAATTCCAACTACTAAGAGATAAAATTACCTGTGCTACGTAGACTTCAAGGTAGAAACTTGTTGAAAGAGACGCACTGCTGTTTGATCAATAATGTTTAATATTTTCCCGTTGAAACCACTTAATATTCGCCAACAACTCGATTATTCTCGATGAGAATTTAGTGAGCTTCAAGCGATATCGTGAAACTTTTGATTACACTTAGAGTACACCATTTAGCTGTGGAAGTTATCGCAGCAAAAAAGTACAACTTTAGATTAATATCAACTTTTCCATTTTTTTGATGGGTGTCTCCTTCGGGTATAACTCTCCACACACAGACACACAAAAAAATGGTCATACGGCCATAACTTCACTTTTATCACTTTTCCCAAAATGGTAACGTAATCCAGCTGATGCAAAGGAACGCGCGATTCGTCCTTGACATCGGACCAGTTTGTGCCACTGAATTTAACCACCTTACCCGCAAAACCAGCCAGGTGTGCGCAATGCAGCAGGATACCTCACATAATACACGTAACCAGGTTCTTCACTCGTTTACGTGTATGCAGAACTGAGCCCGGTGACGGTCTGTATAATTTGATTCGGCGGAAGTTTTCGGAAGCCTGACTATACGAGAGAAGGATGTACTAAAGAGACGTTGGATCAATGCGCAACTGGATGGTGAAGCTATTGGCCGGCAGCATCGGTTCTGTATTGTGTGGTGCTTCGAAAAAATGGAACAACATTTGCAAATGGAGCGAAAACCAAATGGCACCGCGGGAAGCTTTCG
Organism: Anopheles funestus; assembly: GCF_943734845.2. NCBI lineage: Eukaryota > Metazoa > Arthropoda > Insecta > Diptera > Culicidae > Anopheles > Anopheles funestus. The sequence continues at coordinate 74,710,541 of NC_064599.1, read as the reverse complement.
TGCCCAGCGGGAAGTCGGCACCCGACGTTGGAAAGGAAATGGAAAACTTGCCATTGTTTGGCCAAACGGGCGATGATTTATCCGTAAAGCTAATGGTAAGTGGTGGAGTGAGTGAAGGAAGAGGTGAAGTCGTTGGCCCAGCCTGACCTCGTCGACTGTTATGTTGGCGGAGGTTTTTGGCATAAGGGCGAAAGCTTTTACATTCCTATGTGTGACCCCGCCGGAACTTCTACTCTTTGTGTTTATTTTTTTGTTGTGGCTCCCATTTTGAGGCATACGTTAGGTTTTTGGAGAATCGTTGAAACCATAATCTCACTTCCGAAAGCGAAATGATGTGGGTGGACACATCCGCTTTTGCGTGTGTTTCCAATTCCCGAAAGGGTTTTGTGACCAGGACCCGGGTAATAGACGACCTTTTTGAACTTTTGGGCAGGCCGGATGTAGACAACGCCCAATGCCCTTTAGAGCAAGTGATAGTTTGCCCATTAATTGGTACGGAATGTTTCAGTGGGACACACATGCAAACATTTTGATTAGTCATGTAAAGCACATGTACTTGAGCTATTTCTTTTATCTTATGGGAGATGGAACTGGCATTTCAGTTTGCTTAGGAACGTATCATTACATTACCTTAACAAGGATAATTAAGTTTTAAAAGTAAACTAATGCTTCCATACGTATGTTTAATATTCGCATTCGCATCGACTACATATACTAAAGTAATATGATAACTTACGTATGATTTAGATCTGATAAAGATCTGATTAAAAGAACAATTTTTACCTAAAATCCTTACAAATGGTATCATGCCCAGATGAGATTTGTTCCACTGCTTCCGGTGTACATGACCGTACGCTTAGGCACACGGCTATAAGACCGCCGTCAAAAGCGCGATGCTTAATGTCATACTTATCTCAACAGGTAAGCAGGTGAGTACCATTTTAAAATGTAAAATATATGTGTAATATTGAAAACATTTGTGTTTAAAATGCATGAGCTAATGGTTGTGATTAAATAAATTTATTAAATCTCTTTTTTTAATATTGTGGAATAAACCAATTGTACAAACATATAAATGAAAAACAAGTGTTTTAAATTTCATTTTGTAGATAAGATAATTAAAAAAAAAATGAATTCATTCTTCTATTGATTGACCATTTGCTTGACTTTGGTAGATCGGCATTAAATTGAGAAAAAATCTTCATTCATCTATTTATGAAAGAACTTCATGAAACGTTCTCTATGAAAAGAAGATTTATGAAAAGACGTAAATCACTTGAAAATAGGTTGTAATTTGCTAATTTTAGTAATTCATAATTGCACATAAATAAAAATACATTTTACGTTTGTTTTATATAACCTTTAAAAGTTTATTTTTCCCCTGGTGCCAGTTATTCGTACGCATAGCTTCACACGTACGTGACTCCATTTCCATTTCCTTCTAACCAACCTCAACATCTCACCAGAAGCAACACGTTGTTCCAAACGTTTCGTGCAGGCAGAGAGAAAGGGACAACAGACGAAAAAGGGGTCTTCGGAGGAAAAGAAGAAAACAAAAAGAACCCCTTACAGGATATGGTTTGAGTGCTTGGAAAAGAAGACCAGAGGGCGCAACCAAAAGGAAGGATATCCGTTGTTAGGTCGTAAAATGCTGTGTGCGTGTGTATATGTGTGGTTTACTTTGGATCGCGAATGGAATGTGCGAATGGAACGGAAAGCAAAAACTCACATTCCATCGTACGTTGTCGCTCGAGGGCATTATTTTACGCCGCTGCTTCTGTCGTAACGAGAGAGAGCTTCAAAAAGGATATCTCTAGCGAGGCAGGAACTAAGTCGTTGTTATAAGAGTACATGGAAATAAAATGTATGCAAAAAAACAAGTTGTGCAGACAGTTTTGCCCCTTTCACAAATAGTGCTGAACGTGCAGCGTAACTATGGAGACACGTGGTCGTCTACCACAGACGAGTGAACAAATAACACCAAGTGGAGAATCTTTACAAAACGGTTAACCTTTGTTTCCTTAGTTAATGCTTTCCTTTTCATTGTTGTTCTCTAGATAAAAAAAGTACCAATGAAGGTCTAAAAGCAAAGGGGAAGAACACACTCAACGACTGGACTAAGCTAAAACCTGCTTTGCCAAGAAGAATTCAATCGTAAACTGGGCTAGACTTTTGAAAGACGGACATGAGAGATACGTAAAAATTGTGTTATTTTTAGGTCTTTGGCGTTTCCGCAAATATTGACTCTTTTTGGATGATTGCCAACAGACACGAATGTAATGGAAAAATAGAAGAAAAAAATCCAGCATTTGCACTACTGTTCTTAGCGTGTCTGTTTCATTTTTGGCCAACTTCCAGATCGTCAAACTAATCCATGAATGTGCCACAGGGCTGGAGCAGAAACTCACTGCAGATCATCACATCACACAAGGTCCCTCTCCCTGCTCCATTGGGTGTTGGGAATTATTTTTATGCGAGCAAAGCACCAAACAACCCGAACAGGTGACACAGTTCACCGGACACAAAATCCCATCCAAGATTATGGTATTTGAATGTTTTACGCACTTGAACTCGGACCGTTTCGCGTTTTCTTTCAGTGTCCTTCCGGAGATCACGATCACATACTTATTGACGTCAAACACGTACACCAGAACTCGCTTTTTTTTCTACAAATCTACGCTTCAATAAAACACGTCACATAAACCTCAGGGGGAGAGAGAAAAGATCATCGCTTAACATTTGCTTAATGAGGAATGTTTGGCTTTCCTTTTTTTCCTTTCGTTTTTCGCCGACTACTTTTGCACAACATTTTTACACAACGCACACACACACACATGCAAATCTGTAGGTTATATAATGTAATGCGACGTCCTTGTACGGTGTAGTGAAATGTTGGATTGAAACTCATTCTACATAGGTTGCGTTTTTCTTTTCTTTTGGCAAAGAACACCAAAAAAAATTCCCCCCCCGGAAGATAAACAAACGAACGCCGTCAGGTTAGTACACAAAACTTTCATCACATGAGATTACTTTCTGCAGTGCATCCATCACTTCTTGCTGGTGCTTTTTCCCCGTCCACATAACGTTTTTTTTACTGGAACGGTCAAAATGGTCCCGGGTTTACCGCGATGTCTGGCACAACGCAAGTAACAGCGAATGCTGGATGAAAAATCAATAGTGAAACGTCTTCTTCTACACCGTCTATCCACGACCGTGCACGGGAGGGGAACGAACGGTATTCTGCCACAAACGGTTTACCCATGAAACTGGATGGCGGTGGGATAACCGTCACACTTGAAGCAACACTGGCAACTAGACGAAGCTGCAAACTGCAAACACCTGCCTGGCGTCTCCATCGGTCCTAACGACAGCGATCTGACAAACGAACCATACCAATGGTTACTGCGACCGTGAGGTATTCATGGTGGCGTTGAGATAAATTTTCCCACCCCATACTTCGGATGAATACGAGAGAGAGAGAGAGAAAAGAGCGAAAGCGTGAAAAATGAACTTCGAAGTAAAAGGTTCTCAACTCTGTGGGGTTTGCCTCGACTGCTGGGGATGCTGTACTGTGTAGGTGGATGTGGAGGACTTGTGGTCTAGGTCCAGGATGTAGACAATGGGCCAGAGGATAGCATGTCCCCCAACCGGGCAACAATGGCCTTGGGTCCACCGAAAGGGTCCGCCGATTAAATAGGACCTGAGAAGATGGCACACGTGTAGCAGCTGAGCGTGAGTTAATGATCAAAAATATTAATAGGTCAGGAGTTGATGACAGTGGGACGGGGCTAAACATCGATTTCAAGGTTTTACCAGACGATGCAAATCGTTACCGTGATTATGAAACGATTAACAAAAGTTTCTTAACTTCTTGACGGGTCGTTTGACATTAAGGTTAGTTTAAGCTAAGAATAAGCTTAAGCGGTTTTAAACGTTTTTAGTAATTTTTTGTAACAAATTTTCTATGTGCAAAGTACAAATTTCCCTTTTTATTTTAATTTGAATCTATCAACAATCATATTAGTGATTTTTGCACACCGTGTGTATGTCTCACGGTGCCCTTTTCATCATCGATCAACGAATGATAGGAACGAAATTGTTCATCAAACACCGTCGTGTATCATTGTTTACACGCCACACGATTGATAAACAATGATTTAACTGCAAAAAATCCTTCACTCCGGGCACGTTCATAAATTCGCAAACGTAATCGTTATGCAGAATTGGCCACGGCAGTGCTGAAACCACCCCTTAATGGATGGGTTTGTATTCCGCATTTGAAAGGGAGCAGCTTTGTGAATACCTAATGATAGCCGGCAGGGCAAGGAGCACGGGACCGTGTGGAAGGATGAATTTTTCCATCCCTTACCTACATGGAGAACGGCCACCCAGCGGCATGTGGATGACACCAACACAGCGATACACTGGACGAAGGGCGTGCGCGTTTGCACACCAATACAAACATACAGCCGGACGCGCGAGCACACGCGTAATACCGGAGCATACAAGTAGAAACGAGATGACAGAAACCGTTTCACCGGAAACCGTTAAGTATCCTTCATCTTGTTCTGCGTGAAACCGCGTGTTTGTGTCGAGTTAAACGAAGAAAAAAGCACGCCTGCTACGATCACCAAACAAACGTTGCAGCCTAAGCGAGCGAAAGGCCGGAAAAATCGAACATTTTCCCAACGGTGTGTGATGCAATTATGATGTACCGCACGGTTATTTGTCCGCCGTCCATCGTGCGCAGTTCCGACGGGGTCGTTAAAAATAGTTTCCGACCAGCGGATTGACCACGACGCTGTGGAACGTACTTTGGGTACTATTGATGTATACTGCAACCAGGGGAAAAAACAACGACTATGCAGAAAAGTAGTTGCCGATTGTTCAGACAGGACGAACCGTTTGCTTTGAGGTTAGAGCTCAGATTAGGGAGTCAAATTTTGTGGTTATGTAACACGACTTGGAAAAACTCCCTTATTTTTCGTGAAGGCCATTCGTGTGCTGTGTGATGATTTATGGCACAACAACGCTCTCCCCCCATGCAGGGTTCCACTAATTGAGTGTGTCTGGATATGTGGAACACAAAAAAAATCGTTGCACAGATTCGGTCGATAACTATATTCCAAACGAATCGAATTTTCTTTCATCCTACACCAACACCAGCATGGAATCTGAAGAGGGGTGTGTGGGGAGATGTGCTGTAAAATCTCCATCCACCTACACACTTTCAACCATAACGCGTACACCTTCCCGTATATATACACACACACACATACACATGCACAAACACGCGCACTTAATGGTATCGATTGAAAAGAAAAAAAGCGGAAAACCCGTACCGAGAAAATCCGTGTTCTCCGTTCGGTTGGTCGCAGATTTAGTAGCAAGTCGCTGTAGCGTTAAAGCGAACGTTATGCACGGCACAACCGTACCGATCTGATTCGCGAAATGAACTGAACAAACAACACACCGGTACGGATCCAGAGCGAAAAACCCTTTGAACGAAGCAGGGCCCTTCGGGGTTCTCAGGGGGTTTGTATCGTCGTTGCCATTGATACGTACTACGGGGGATAGTTTCGTGTTAGGCAGGGTTCGTCGGTATGCTTGTGGGTAATGTGTTTTTTTATTTTTATTGCGTAAAGTTACTAATTCAGTCTATTTTTAGAAGGAATATTTATTGACTGTTTTAGTAAAAAAAAAATACTTACATTTTAAATCAGTAATACAAATTTAAAAATTAAAAACGAATAATTCTTGCATAAAAAACTAATTGGATGCGAACTATGGTTACTTCGATGTTACCATGAAGGTCTATTCAGCCCGAAATGTAACTCTATCGTCAACCCCTGCAGCAAGTTCCATGTGGCCATTCTGTGCGGTACCGGAAGCAAGCATGCGCCAACAGTAAAACATCGGGGAACAAAACCCGATCGTGTGCCGATGTACCGTAGTGGTCACTCAGTACGAAAAGAGCTTACAATCTAAAAAAGCGTTTCAACTCATTTCAAGCCCCAAACGTAGATACTCCCTCGTGTTGGGAAAACACGAACTAGAAAAGAAAAGCGAGAGAGTAAGCAAGAGAGAGAGAGAGAGAGAGCGAGTGAAAAGAGAACGCTGTTGGAGCAAAATGGATCGAATCTAGTTGAAGGGGTAGTTTTTGCTGCTGCTGCTGCTATGCGAATGTGTGCGTTCAATGCTGAAACGTTCGGCGCTGTGTACGAATGAAAGCCTACAAGGACACGGGATTTGTAGCGGAAACAGGATTCTGTTTTTTTTGTGCGCTGTACCACGAAGGAACTACACCAGCGCGAAATTTGTTGAGCCTAGAAAGGTAATGAAATCGTTTCGGTAGGATTAAGCACGGACGAGAAAATTTGCAGCCATAAAGCATAATTAGGAATTTCGGAGTTGTTTCTTCAAATAAAGAAAAGCTTAGTCACTTATTTTAAAAAATAATTCTCTTCAAATAATTTTTTTATTCTCTTTATGACTAATACAGAAAAAATTCCGCTTGATTTGAAAACAAATCAATTATAGTAATTTAATTACTTTAGAGCGTAAATACAGAAATTTAAGTTTTCTTAAAGTTGTTAAGCTCGCTGTTGTAGTTTTACTCTGCTCGCTGTACTTAACAAAAAAACACATCAAAAACTAATGAATGGACAAGAAATCCGTGCAGTGTCATGGATGACGTCATGACGCAGCTGGTATGCGGGGAGTGTGCCCCATGGAAAAGGACAACAGTACGCCAGTGCATAAACAACGATTTACATAATCACCCACTCCGGCACTCCGGCAAAAAAGGGAAAACTGCGGCATACATTTGCGTCCCGTAAGTTCCCTTGAAAGGTGTATAAGGGAAATAGGTTAGGTTCATGATTGGTAACAGTACCGGATGTTGAGGAGAAATCGAAAGTAGTTGAAATGCTTTTGTACGCCCGGGTTAGATGATTAGTCCATTGGTTTATTTGCTCCCATAATGAGCCACAAAAGTGCGGCAAACAGAAACAATAGCCGGGTGTAGTAAAATAAAAATAGGCAAAGCTGAAAACCCCACTGGGAAAGTGTGCACTTAAGATGCTAGTAAAAGGTGATTATATATAAGCAGTTGAAGGAATATATTTAAAAAACGGATCACTGCTGTTACGAGGTGCAATGGAGAGCTCGTGGTAGAAAAGATGTTTCACGATTTAAATAGACTGTGGTTGGCGATATATAATCGAAGTTACATTGGGATAGTTATAACATATTGGACAACATTTATGTTGCCACGCAAATATTACGCTCTTACCCGTGGTAAAGATGAACGTTTAGAGTCGGGATTTGTTACAATACTATTAAAGTTCTCTCTATCTATCTCTCTTCTCTTTCTTTTGTTTCTCTATTTCAAATAATTACTTTTTAATACTTACTTTTATAGTAACTACGTTGTCAGTTATATTCACAATTGTAATGAAAAAACAGAAACATCCGCAAGGGTTCAGATGAGATTCGAACCTCCATCATACGGTATATTAGTCGCGTTGCTAAGGCACAGGACTATTCGGCCGTATATTTTATCTTTGTTTGAAAGTGAAATATAAGTACAAGTGTTCTCATTGCAAATTTGAATTAGAACAAAAGGCGTTTTATGTTTGTATTATTAGGGAATAATTATATCAATTTTTAAGAATGATAAGAACTAAATCATAACAAAAATAATTAAAATCATCGCGAATTATCATCATCATCATCATTCCGATTATATACAGCATCTCGCAACTTACGTAACTTGTTTTCTTTCTAAACAAAATCTTTAGAACGCAATACATTCGCAACCGCCCCGGTCCTTGGCTTTGTTTTTGTCCTTTTGGCCTGGTTGGCTTGGCGCCTCCATTAAGGAAGAACGCAATGTTCGATATGCATTGTTCGGGGTTTTCCATCCAATGCCGTACTTACGTCATTAGCTTGGGCAGTGTCCTACATGTTGCCACATTCTACAGCTGGGCCCGTGGGTTCTCGATTGGCGGAAGGAAGTCACCGATTCACCGAGGACAGACAGTAAGCATTGACATCAATCATCAATTTTACTTCCACGTTTGGGTGTTGGATGGAGACGCCTCTCGGACGGGCACGTACGGGTTCAGAAGGGTTTGTTGGCCAATGCGTGCATTTTAGCGTTCGGTTACACTTTAACGGGAAAGCATTTTGTCGTAAATTGGTGAGAATTTCAATTAATATTCAATCAACGAATCGATCTGCGACGTTCCCGGGAAGTGTTTGGTCTCTAAAGCAACGTGTGGAATGTTGTTTTTGTGTTTTGCTTTTTCAATTTTGTTATTGTTTTCGTATGAACGTTGGGTAGTACTTTTCCGATTTGGTCCAGTTTTAAGAAAAAGAGTTATTTAAGTACCGTTTTTTTGTTTGTTCACAATGCTTAATTTCTAAATGATTGTTTTATCGTTCAGTCTAGCTGCTAGTGTTGGAATAAAGCTGTACAATAGAAGTAAAGTGTTTTTCGATTGTTTCGCAAGGACAATGGAAGCGTCGCAGAATGAGTTTGCTAATGTCGAGATTAATGATTACCGAACGGCGACGAAACATAACGAAGGATTCGAATTATAACTCACAAGTTTAAAGCTCATAAGCTCTCCGGAAAAAAGGAGATTAAGATGCTTTACATTGTAAAGTGTGTAAAGTGGTGTTTGAGTGCCAAAAGAAGGATGAAGATTTTCGCGGAAGAAGAATCGAACTTCTGTATTGAGCGTTAGTTAGGAAATATAAACAAGAACTAATATTGACTCTGTGCACGCTGAAAATCCAAGTATTTACAGGCAACTTTAAGTCTTCAAAAACATTTAAAACACTTATTGTATAATAACTTATTTCTATAATAACTTATCAAAGTCGCATTAAAGAATTAAAGAGAGTAAGAAAAGAGTAAATAAAAATTCCATGACACTGCTTTGTATATTTTAATGTAAAACAAAACGAAATAAAAATAAATATCAAAACAAATGGAAACTTCTTTAAATGTCACCATTCGGTCTATACCATTCGGCATTTGGCAGCGATTTCCCAATCGCTTGGTGTTTTCCATTAATCATACCCACACAACCATTTGCTCTGTCACAACCACATAACACAGTCACAACCTACGGGTGGAGGGGGCGATGGTAGATGTTGAGCTTTCCCACTTTTGGGGTGTGCTTTTTCCACCCACATTCGGTACACGTGCACCGAACCCATATTGCTTGCTGGTGGGGTGGTACGAAAAGTGTGTGCCGGTGTTAGTGGAAGTCATCTTCATTCATTCGCCGGTTGAAGAAGGTTCGTTTCATTCATTGCGAGTTTTCTATAAGGACGGTTCGAGGAAGGAAACCTTTTCCTGCCTGCAGGGGGAATTTTTTTTGTCGTTTCGAGAAAAATGGGATAAAACCGTTCGTGGAAAACTTGCCTCGATAGTAACTCATTGGAGAGAGTGGTAAAGGTGTGTCCGATAAGTGAACAGAGAGAGAAAGAGAGAGAGATGAAGTATATGTGTGTGTGGGTAAGGAATTTGCAGTGTAATCGATCAGCCAAGGTTTATGGATTTTAATATTGGAAACGATTTTTCTGATTTCCTTCAGCATCCTCTGTAGGTACATGCACATCACTATATCGATGCCTTTGCCTTTTCGCCTTGGAAAGCAAAAAAAAAAAAAAAATAGCGATTGAGCCTTGTATTGCGTCGTAAATGTAACTTTCGTAGGTCGGGAAACTAGCATCGTGTTGGACCATGTTGACGTAAGAAGAGATTATCAGTTGTTTTGTTTGAATTTTATCGCTCGTCTGTACCCATTACTTGCGGACCGAACCATATTGATGACTTGTGCGTTTGTGTTGTAAGATTTTTCTTTACTTACAAACGGAACCAATGCCAAAGAAAAGTCTTTCTATGCCGTGAACGGAAGATGCCGTGTTTTGTTGTGTTTCATGATAGCATATTTGTGGGTAGGAAAATTGAAACATGAAGGAATAATTAAGATAGAATTCTAATGCCCACTACCATACCCGTGATGACCCTGGACGTCTTATTGTGCTTGAAAGATGAATAATTTCAATAAAGATATACTTGACATACATTGCCATTGTTATGTAAAGCAGCATATATTTTATACTTGCAAAACATAATAGCTCTCTGTGACAATGTACGGCTGATAGTATGCAATTTGTTTTATTTTAAGTCATTTGGGTTAAGAAGTAGTTGTGAAACGTTGTGAATATTGTGAATATTCAGACTTTGTGAATATTGAGAGAAAAAAAGAAAGAGAGAAATAATTCCTTTTAAATTAAAGTCTTTTAAAGCCAAATTCGTGAATCTTTCAACGATTTTAAGTTACTCAAAATATTCATCATTGCATACTTTCAGGCGTTGCAAATGCCCTTCCACAGAAATAAACTTACACACTTACGCTAAACCGCCCCAAAGAAATATTGAGGCTAAATCGCAGAGTCGCTCTGTTGCTATAAAATAATACAGTGCCAACAGCTGTCACAGTTGCTACTAATTCCAAATAAATTGAGTTCCCCATCAAACTCCAACCATACTAAATCAATCTGCCGGGAGGGTAAAGGTTGATGGATTATTATCAGATTGATTACGATACGATCTGTAGCGGAAGAACGATAACCCACCAACAAAGTAAATGTTCACACACGATCAATGTTGATTTTAGTGTTAATAATAATCAGGTTTTTATTAATGTTTAGAAAAATATTTTAGTATACGTCAAGACATTGTACGCCATCGTACACAATGTGCGATGCTTATTGGTGGAGGTGGTTATGTTAGTAATTATGGTTTTTTTTCATTTCCATGCTATATTCCAGGGTGTGTTTCTTGAAAATACATAACCAATGTATCCAAATACGAAGGCAATGGTCAGGAAACGAAACAGTTTCATCAGGCCCATCGAACATGTCTGCAAAAAATGTGTAAAAGAAAGAATAAAAACATGATTGTAATTAAATTCATCTATAAAAATACTAGTTCTTCCCAATGCACTACTGGTGGACGGTTACCGTAGCATATCTGATGTAACAAGGTACAATGGACATGGCATTCATGGCATTCATTAATCAATGTGTAGTTATGTGTGACATTGATCTTGTTAGTAATTGAGAAAGGTCATCCCTAAATTGTAGTGTTTTGATCTCTGACGCTAGGTGCCGTATCAAACGATTTAAAGACATTAATTGGTGACTCATAATGGTGGAAGCAGTATCATAAAACGGCTTCTATCTGGGCGTTCAGCTATAATCGTTTGTGTCGTTGATAATGTTTCTTTTGTTTATTAAATATGACGACACGAGCACTTGTTTCAGAGCATAAAATGATTTTTTTTTGTCGAAATAGTATTTTAATTTAAATAAACAAAAATTTGATACTTTTACAGAATTTGCCATGGAAATTGACAGGAAGTTGACGTAATTTTTGAATTTCCTTTCGAGAATACACTGCCCAAGTCGCAGGTTTAAAAATCCCAAGAGGACGTTATTTTGGTTTACTCTTATCTTTCTTAAAATAGCTAAAAACTTGAAGAAAAAAACAACCTCAGAGGATGGAGTATGGATCATGTAAGAGAATCCTTATTAAAAACAATCTTGAATAGACTAGCGGATTCTCCTGTGTAAGAAGGAATTATTGAGAGCATCTGGTGGGATCATATTGGCATCCTATACTATGAGCTGCTTAAAACAATCGTTTAAAATATTTGAACATTTTGCGAAGTAGCTGAAGTTTCAGCAATTCCAACGAAATTATGTATTATTCTTAAAAGTATTATAAATAGGAACACCATGGGTATAATTTTGGACTGTATTGAGGCTCCTGCAGAGCTTGAGGATACTGAGCAGTGGAGAATTCGTAGGTCTCAATCACTAACTATCGATAACTCTTCACTAATGAAGAATTCAGGAAATATTTTCACTCGATTAAGTTTTAAAATATTTCAGATATTTCCACCTAAACCAACAGATATTTTTGCAAATGTACTCAAGGATTACAGAAAAAAAACATCCTCAAACCGCATTCTCATTTCTCATCACTCACTGATCACGCACTAAACAAAATAACGATCACTAATTTTTTATCTTCACTGCACACAACACAAAAAAAACAATTGCCAAAACACTTACCAGAAACATGGCCGGCATTATTTCGGCATTGCACATTCGCGGAAAGGACCACCGGTTTGTTCGTTGCGTTTTGATGCGCTTTGGCCGTTGTTCCACAGCCGGTTGAAACAGTGGCAGTAGGTGTGCAAGGTTATTGGCAATTCGCAAACCGTTACCATCGTTACCATTGGTGGGAGTGTTGTTTTCGTTCGCTTGCAGCTGAGATGCAGCAAGTTGCACAAGGGGTAACACCTGTAGTACAAGCTCCCGGAGATTGTTACCATGGTGATGATTCTTTTGGGCACGTTGTTGCTGAAAGTGTATCGATCGTTGTTGGTGATGCTGTTGTTGTTGCTGCTGCTGTTGCTGTGGTTCATTTTCCAATGTTGGGTAGAGTTGGGGTGCTTGCAGTGGAGGTGCTGCTGCAAAAAAAAAAACAAAGAAATAAAAATAATTGTCCCTCCACACCGATTCGCCAACAGTCGCAATCGTTATCTGATGGTGTAAAGAAATAAACGTCTCACATGGTGTTTGTGGCCGGTGCGGTTGTTCACTCGTGGTCACATTCCAATTTTCGTAGTTAATTGCAAAAATTACACAGCCACTGGAAACGAAGAGATAGCGGGCAGTTGCAAGCGGCGTACGATAGGTGAATGTATGGAGCAGGGAACCGTGGAGCAGAATTTCGAAACCACCACTGGAAGGCACTAGCGTAAGCTCGAAATCCTGACCACACTCGATCGGACAGTTGTCGACACGTTCCACTTGCCCGCTGGAACAATCACTGCACAGATGATTACGGACGATTTCCTTCCGGCCGGGATGAATCATTATGTACAGCGGTAGATCGTCCTGTGGATTCAGCAACGCTTCCTTTTGCAGTATGATGTGGATGGTGTTTTCCGGTTCACGGAAGTGACCTCGTAACTTAATTCTTGCCCCATACCGTAGCTCGCCAGGCAGTCGTCCAACGTAGGGCAAGGTCTGAACCACATGGTGGTGAACCACAAAAGAAACGAAGAACAGAAACTTTTATTATTTCACAGAAAATATTCATACACAATCACATAATTTCACTGCCGTTGCAGATGCTCACCGGAGTAAATATCTGTGAGTTGGTCATGGTGCTACGATCGCTACGATCCTGATCGTGTAACGGTTCGCGTAACTGTGAATGGACGAGATGACGAACGTGATCCGTACACGATCCGATGCGACGCCCCACTCGAGGCCCCGTGAAGGCAAGAATTTCGAAAGCATAACCTTGAAAAACTTTCTGGTAATAATTTTTCAATCGAGTCGCGTGCAGGAAAAACAACAACAACACCGGCTCGAGAACTTACGCCGTACGAAAAATTTCCAAAAGTGAAAGGCATCCCGCAAAAAAAAAACGCAAAACGCCCCATCCTCTGTACATAGCGCTGGCTATCAGTTGCACGCAGTGAGCGCTTTCGTTCGGTTGTGGTTTAACTTGCAATTTGGCCTGCCCATGTGGGAGACGGTGATGTCGCGAAATAAGTTCATGGTTATCGGTACCGTCGATATGCAGCCGGGCCCGACCAGATTTGGGGTCTCGGAGAAGTAGTCCCACTACGACGTTTTGAGCCAGGCCTGTGATCCCGCGCTGATTCGTCCCGAAGACATGGTACGTGTGCACGTTTCGTCAAGTCGGTCAGGCGGTGAATGTCACGTGACGAAATCGGTACGGGATCAACGGTTTTTTGTTTTGGCCAACTAGTGACCTGTCTGGGTGGGCGGAAGCTGTCCAATTGTTGTTTTTACTATTTTCGTCTTCTTCAGGGTGAGTGTGACGATGATACTGACCGGAACATACTTAGGCATGGAACATGTTTTGTAACTGTGAATACGATACGAGTTATACCATTAACTTGTTTGAAATAAATGATTCATAAAAGTAGAGGGTTTTAAGAAAAGACTGATTAATTTAAAAGATATTTTCATTTATTACGGCTTCTGTTGCCAATTCCATTTGTTGATCAGTAACTGCTAAACACTGTTAAAGCTTGTTTGATTTGTTTTAATCATTTCTTTCTATTTATTGGCGGTATGATGTGAATCTTTCAAAGTAATTATTTACTCAAATTGTTTTTGTTTTTTTTCTTTTGCTCTGCAAATCCTTCGCATGCCATTATTTTTAATAGCTCCTTAACTATTTCGCCCAAAAAGGTTCAAGGACGAATAAGCAGAGCGGCCTTTCCTTAACTTGGGGGAAAAAATACAGACCGGTTTTGTTCATTTGCTTTAGCCCTTTGATTTGTTTTGGTTTCGTTTTAGTGTAAACTTGCATCTGTCTGAATGTATATGTAGGATATAGAGTAGATGCGAGATCTGTTATTACTTTTTCAATAAGTACGAGACGAAATATTTATTTAGTCATTTTATTAAGTATTTAATTAAGGTCTTCTTCTTTTTTTTGGCGTAACGACCTCTGAGGTCATGCCAGCTCACGAGACTTATTTTACCACGTAGCTGGATAATCAGTCCTTACTACGGGGGACGGTCCGGATGGGATTTGATCCCAGGTCCTGCCGTGTGGACCGGCGCCGTTTAACACATACACCACCGAGCCGTCCCCGGATTTAATTAAGATAGGGTTTTAATTGTTATTTCTAAAAAGTAGGATTGTAATCCATTACATTAATTTATCTGGATATTTTATAAGTATGAAATTCCAAACAAAATAATACCCATGCGTATATTGGAATAGATATTTGAAATGACGGCATTTTAATAGAAAGAGTATTCTTATTTAAGTTAAAAGCACTAACTTTGTTTTGAAAGAAAACTTAAATTTATCCAATTTATGCAAATTCGACCACTCTCCAAATCATTTGTAAATGAAAAATTGTGGAAAAAACAGGTACTCCATATGGAATCGACCCATAGTGCGTTACATCGTTGTGGAGAAATGGTAAACAAACCGCGTGCGTGAAACATTTCATCGCAACTGTCAAACAGTCGGTCAAAACGTCAAAGCAAATGATCACCTGCTTGGACAAAAACACATTCTACCGAAACATAAACAAACGATTCAGGCCAAGATGGTAAGTGTTGTAATTTGTAGAATAATTGTGTTTTTAAAGTAAATTTGTAAAGACAAATTATATCGAAGTGAATAGGTTGTACGCTGTGCTAGTTGAATCGTATTTACGATGGATATTTTCCCCGTTTTTAGAGTGGCCATGATCTTGCACATGAAGACGAGGTTCCTGTTGTCGATGGTGCACAGCTGTATTCCCATTGCTATTTGTGCCACACGCCGGTGGTTCACGATGAGTTTTGTCAACTATTTACCGAACCAGAGTTTTCCTCCCCGGCAAAGATACTTGGTGATGTGTTAGATATGGCGATATTACCGGAACTGTGCCACTCGCTGATCATTTGTAAATATTGTAAAACGCTCTGCTCAGAATATCAATCGCTAATCGAACGGATGGAAACGATACATAGCCAAATTACGACAGCCTACAATCAAACCGTAATGAAGTTAACCGGCCTGACGGAGAAAGACATTAAGGATGGATTGGTGGCGGTGGAGTACGATGATAATCTTGAAACGGAGTTTCAGAATTTTAACAAAGAATTGGTAAGCTCTTGAATAGCAACGATTTTGATACAATTTACAACCAAGTTTACCATTTTCATTACTAGATGTCAATGGAGGATGTATTTGGCGTGAGTGAACTGAACCCGGATGTAATACAAGTTGATCCGTCCACCGAACATTTGCAAGATGCGAGTGCTGCTTTGCTTGGTACCGATGAAGTGGTCGAGCACAGTGTGCAGTTTATAAATGATGATGAACATGCTACAACTCTACTACCGACCGATTCCGATGAGATGGTGGAAAACAGTCTCTGTCCGGAAGAATTGATCACAGAAGAAACTCTACAACGGTTTGTCATTGGTTCGGGTGAAACAATTGTTGAAGTAGACGCTGAAGATGGCACGTCAATTTATTGCGTCTATGGTGAAGGTATAGAAACGTTCAGCGAATCGCAAGAGCAACCTGAAACGGTGACTACAATGCTAAATAGCATAAGGGCGGCCAGCGTATCGGAAGGAGATGGTGTTATATCTCAAGCAAGTGAAAGTGAAACGAATGAAATTGAGGAATCCGTATCCGTTACTTCACTGTTGTTAAACGAAGTAGATGCCGCTGGAGCAGGATCTCCATCACCATCCCAGGGAGACGATTTACGACCGGTAAGTATAGTTTATTCTGTGTTTCTTTCTCTTTGCTTGCCGTGTGAGCGAAACATGCGGAACTTTCGAAAAAAATGTTTATTACAGTACGAGATTGATGTACAACATTACAACACATACAATTTGCTTAAACCTAACGTGTGGCGCGAAATATGAAGCTAGTTTTGATCAAGTCTTTTGGCCGTAAGCTGTTCGGCTATCGTATGGTGGTTCAATGCTCTCTATGAGGAGTGACCATCCTCTCGCTATTCCGTAGCGCTTGGTTCGATTTCGCAAACGCGAAGTTTCAAATACCCTCATGAGGATACGCCCGCCGACTGTCGGTTGCTGCGGTTCGATCCGATCGAGCGTGGTTTCGGCTGCAAGTGGGTGCCAACGAACACGATAAGCAGCGCTAGCAGCATCCAGATCGGGATCATCATCACGTACATCGGTATCGATTTGTACTCGAGCTTCAGGCAGATGGTGATTTTGGAGAAAATTTTTAACACTATTCCCACCACGTAATACTTGTAATGGTGCAGCGAGATCAGCCGGTTGGCGTGCTGCCTTTGGACGATTTCGATAACGGCCCACGCAACGAGTATCACGTCGTACAGCCATAATGGAATGAAGACGAGAAACCAGTTCCAATAGATGCGATTTTCCAGCCGTAAACACAGCACCACCAGAAACACAAGCAAAATGAACCACGTGAAGAGAGCACGCTGTACGAAACCCATTCGATGATTTTCTTTTGTGGTGAAGCTTGTTGAGTAGTAAAAAGAACTGTGTAACAATTCGGTGGAACTTGTTACGATTGCAGGTTTGTACCAGAAGAGATCACGTCTAGAGCATTTAGGAAGTAAAACAAGCAATTGTTTTGTTTATTTTTTTTTATGCCGACACTGTCAAACAGTGAAACAGCTGTCAACGAAAACCTATTTGTTCTTGGGGAAATATTTCAAAATTTCCCTTTGGTGAAACATTTCATTTGAAAATATTTACACCAATGTGATAATCTACGAAAAAATCGTGTAATTTAAAACATTCCTTTTACATTCACTTGCAGTATTATATAAAGATAGAAAACTATTATTACTGCACACTCTGCCCATCGGACGAGACAACGGTTACCACAAGTGGCATAAAGCTGATGGCGGAACATTTGCAAGAAGCGCATAATCAACCATTACACACGTGCGAACTGTGCGATGCTATATTTTTCCTGCGCGCCGATTACGTAGAACACTTAGCACAGCATACGAAGGAAACAAAAACTGTGCAAGAAAATGAGCTAAACCCTGATCAGTGCGACACAACGTTCGTCAAGCAGCATGCACTTGAACAGCACCAAAAGACGCACCAGACCGAGAAAAATAAGCGATGGAACTGTGAGCTATGTGACAAGAAGTACACGTCGAAAGCATTCTTTGAGGTGCACATGAACAAGCACGCCGGCATACGGCCGTACAAGTGTACCGTGTGCACGAAAGATTTCAGCTCCAAGTACGCACTGGCGGTTCACCTGAAAACGCACTACGCTCGTCCCCGTACGTTCGTTTGCAGCGAGTGCGGCAGTGCGTTTTACAGTCGGCACAATTTAGTACAGCACGAGCGGACCCATCGGGCCGAGCGGGAGTTTGAGTGTGGTGATTGTGGGAAGAAATTTTTCACCCAGCATAATTTGAACGTGCACAAGGTTATTCACAGCAGCAATAAGGCATTTGCTTGCCGGCAGTGTGGGAAAAAATTTGCAAGGAAAGCGGAAGTGCGAGACCACGAGCGTACCCATACAGGTAAGGGCAAGAAAGGATGCTTGGACGAGCAAGTTATCGGACTGATTAATGATCTGTTTTAAACACCATTTATTTCTTCGACAGGTGAGAAACCGTTTGTGTGCGATATGTGCGATTTAACCTTTGCCCAACGTTCCAACCTTAACTCCCATAAGCGATTAACACATTTTAACGACAAGCGGTACAAATGTGACCTATGTGATGCTTCTTTCAAACGGCGAAGATTGCTTGTCTATCATACCAGAGCGATGCACACGGGAGAGCGACCGTACAAGTGCGATCTTTGTCCAGCTTCGTTCGTTTATCCGGAACACTTTCAAAAGCATAAACGCATACACACGGGCATTAAACCGTACGCGTGTGAGGTGTGCCATAAAACGTTCACCAGTCAGGATAATCGGAATGCGCATCGTTATGTCCATAGCGTTAAGAAACCGTACGAATGTGTTACGTGCGGTACTGGGTTTATGCGCAAAGCGCAACTGTACACACACATGCAGGAGATGGAACATTTGAATGATACGATCGTGGTGAATCAGCCGCGCATTAGTGCAAACAATTTGCTCGAGTTCGAAACGGAATCATTCGTGGTCGACGGTCAGACGGAGGATGGTGAGCAAAACCAGGAAGTGGAATGTTCGGACGATGAACAGCCACAGATAGCATTCATTAGCGTACCAGACTTTGATGATGGTGTGTCAGAAATGGAATAGGTAATACGGTTTCTATGGTTTGAGAGTTTTTTTTGTTAACAGGATTTGTAATGATTGACTTTTTCAGCACCTGCCTTCAGTATGCATAGAGCCGTCTGGGTGCATTTCTTCTACATTTTCTTATTTTTTATGCATTAAGACTTACAATTAGATATGTTAGTATATGATACTATATTGTGTACAGAAAATGCAAGATGCTTTCGTTATCGAAAAGCGATATATAAATAAAATGCTGTATTAAGCAGATGATCTTTTCTAAATTCGGTGACTGTCTATTTATAAATGTTATCATTAAAACATCCTGAAAGTTGACTAACTACCGTTGAAGTTTGTATCCAATCCTGCTGAACGAATACTAATTGTGACTTAAACGATCGATCATTATTTTAAATACTGTCGATCTTCGCTTCAGTTTATCAAAACTTTAACATTTCTTAACATTAAAATACATTAGTAAATCATTTCTTTCACCCATGCGAATGGAATTGCACAGCAACAGTAATCGATATAGATTTCAATAATTGAATTTTATTTACTTAAAAATTCTCATAAGTTAACTAGATTTTCTTTATTTAAAATGTAGATAACTACTATTACTAGTGTTGTGATTTGGGTTGGGTTTTTGTTTGTTTTCCCCCCCTCCGTTCAATGTTGCTAGTAAGTGTGTGTGTGTGTGTTTGTTAATAAATAATTTCAATAAAATTATCTCTATATAAGCCCAACAGGCTCATAACTCGAACAGGGACAATAATTGATAACAATCGTGATATAACAGAGAACAGAAATAAAAACCGTAGGCAGCAATTGGTAGTAATAGTAGAAAAGAAAAATCCCACGACATTTTCACCCTTTTTCTTAAAACACAGATCAGAGGGGTGGCATATAAAAACGGCATTACAGCTTAAACAAACATTAACGTGCCATCGATGAATTACACTAGTGACTAGGTTGTGAAAAAATAAAACAAATAAAAACGTCTTTTTAGAACGTTTTTTGCTAAAACGGTTACAGAGTAAAACTGAATAGTTTAACGGATAAAAATTAGGGTCCGGTATTAACCACCGTGTGTGTCGTTCGTTAAGTGTCGAATGTCGTGTACGTCACGCAATGTCGAAGATCACGACACGCTTTGCTACTTGCGCTCAAAACGAGCACTACGTGCAGCAGAAGTACGTTATATAGTATACTTTCTCCCTATCTTCCTTCTTTGATCTCTGAAATAGTTCAATTCGATGCGAGACAATTACAATGTTACGTCTTTTTTGTTTTCCAGAGGATATTTGAAGAAATGCTTGATTTGCTTTCTATTTTTTTCGTTTTTGCATTACATTGGTATGGCCCAAAGTCACACCATTATTGGAAGATGTTTTTTGTTTTTTTTTGTATAGTACTGTGAGTTAGTAAATGAACGAACAGTTTAAGCCCAAATTTTGATATGCAAAGTGGAACAAACGGTGTGCGATTGTAGTGAAAATTTGTGTAGTAAAGTTGGCGCTTTTTTGTTTCTGTGTTGAAGTAAGACATGGACATGAATGCTTCCCAATGATACGCACGGAGTATGGGTAGAAAAAGGTGTAAAAGTGTATGAAGATAACACCGTTAGTAGGAAGATAAAACTTGTCGACGTAGGTTGGCATAGATAGGAGCAAAAATCTACATAAAAATCTTTACAATTCTCGCCCATATCCGTTGTTACCGCTATTTTGCTATGATTGTTCGTTTGTTCTTTGGTTGTTGTTGGGTTTGTAAGCAGCCCGAGCGGACAGCACCGTCTTTTCGGGAGGGATTGTGTCGCATTGGCTATTGGTCGTGTATCGTTGGTGGATCGCAGAGCGTATTTTAGCTACCACCACCACCCAGTTCGTCTTCGTACTGCTTTCTGAAGCAATCACCGACCGGGAAGAAGTCCCAGCATCGTTGCTGGTACATGTTCCACACGTACGTTTCCTGGCCGGTGTACTCCGTGTCCGGTTTGTTGATTAAATGCATCAGGAAGAACATGTAGTTGGCCAGATTATGTTCCTGGGCCACGTGCGTATCGAACCCGTGCGGTACCTGGTGGGTAAGGTAAAAACAGATAGAACACATTAGTATACAAGTTCACATTGCCCGAATGATCATTTACGTGATCATGTCGCAAAAACACCTGCCAAACCTTACCTTATCGAAGTAGTCCTTGCCTATGCCACAGATGAAGCAGTTGGACTCCATGTCCTCCTTGACCGATTCCAGCTGATCACGAAGCTCACCGAAAGCGTCAATGATCAAACCCTGGATGATGGCCAGCAGGATAACGATGACAAAGAAGAAGAAGGTAATGTCGAACAGGATGCGGTACACCTCGTACTCATCACCATCCGGATCGCCGATTTCGTCACCAATACCGCCGCCCGCTCGTACACCCTTGTACAGATGGAACACGAAGCAGGTCGCCATGTCGTGACATTTGCGATCACCCTCCTCACCATCATCATCTTCCTGCACGTAGAACTTGCGGAAGAAGTTAAACGCAATGACCGTGTAGATGTACACGATGATCGTGAGCAGCATCACCGTCAGTACCAACTGTTTACCGTTGTGCGTTACCGACTGCAGGATCGTACGCAGCGTCTTAAAGCCAACCGCCACATCGAGTAGATGGGCTGCGAAGAAGAACTGATTGAAGTTACCCATCACGGAGAAGGAGAAATACCAGAGCGAGTAGAGGAAGGAATTATCCGTGATCGTAACGCCCGCCTTCCAGATCTGATAGCGCCAGTCAATGTTTGCAATGAAGTGGAAGAAGCCACCGCCTTCGTTTGCTTCCTGTGCGGCAAATGCTGTCTTTTCCATACCCAACAGATTGGAGATCGAGTCGAAATCGTACGTTTCGCTGTACTTCTGGCGGACCTTCTTCTTGACGAACTTGTCCCAATAGTTGACGGGGAACGTTTTGGCCGATATCACCAGCTTGTCCCAGTGTGATTTAATATCATCGTCTTCCGGCTGTTCGGCAATGAACAAACCATCAAACTCTAGCCGACGTGCAATTTCCTTCTCACGCTTGAAGATGGCCAACGGTACCTTCAGATGGTAGTACGCGATCAGCATACACAAGGAGACTAAACTGTGTAGGATGGCAGCGACACGCAGTACATGCTCCATGTAGAAGAAATCTTCGTCCACTTCGACCTTTTCCAGTGGGTCTTCCTCTTCACCTTCTCCATCGCCACTACCACCTTCACCGCCTCCGGAGCCCGTTTCCAATATGCCCAGTCCCGAACCAATACCAGATCCAAGTCCCATTAAACTTTCGCCCGAACCTTCGCCCTCTTCCTCATCGCCGAATGTTGTAACCTTGTAGAACAGCAGCATAAAGTTGATGCAGAACGCCAGCACCAGCGCGACGTACTTCAGGTTGTAGAAGTTACGCGCCAGATAGCTGACGCACTTCTTGGTGTACTTGGAGAAATCGATCTGGTGGACGGCAGCTGGTTCTTTCGTTTCGGTGGAAGCCTTCTTCGATTCCGCCTCAATGCTTGCCAGTGTAGCTTCTTGGGCTTTCTGTGCTTCGGTACGTTCCTGGGCGGCACGCTTAGCAGCCTCACCGCCAAGCAGATCGACCAGCGTCATCTGCTCACCCGGTGGAACACCTTCACCCGTCAGCTCGGCGGCTCCATCCTCCGGGCTGCTTTCACCCGTTTCCTCGATCGAGGAGGATGGGCTTAGGGCGGGCGATTCGTGCGGTGCCATACGATATTGACCATTCTCTTCCTTGCTGATGTCCAACCCGAATGCCTGCACCGTACCCGGCGGTTCCTCTAGTGGCAGTGGTGGTAAAGCACGCAGTGACGGTTCCGCTTCCGGGATCGGTTCTTCCGCTTCTTGGGCGGGGCCACGCATGAGCGACATGAGGATGTTGACCAAGTACTTAATCACAACCGACACGCCAAAGCCAGAGTAGTAGAACGCGTAGAAGATCATCTTGAAGAATCCGACAATAATCTCGGGGAATGATTTCGACTGCAGTACGGTAATCTGGTGCTTGATGTTGGACGGGCTGATCAAGTACACCGAGTAGGACAGACCATCCTTCACGGCCTGTATGGTGCGCTTGATTGGATCGCGGGCAGCACGTTCCTCCTCCTCCTCGCTGATGTACGTGAAGGACTGATCGCGACGCACAGTTCCACCATCGTCATCGCTCGCCATCAAACCGGACGCGTGCGTCATTTCAAAGATCGCATCCTCGCAGAAGTTTACGAACGCTTCGAGCTTCTCCTTATCGCCACCCTCGGTGACGATCGAGTAGAAGAACGCACGTTTCGATTCCTTAATCTGTGGTTTCTCCCACTGCTCAATGTTCGCTTCCTTAATCTCGAAGTACACACGCTCGATGCGCTTGGACGAGCCCATAATCTCAATGCGACCCAGGAACGATTCGAAATAGTTCAGCACCGAACCGGCCGTTTCGAGGAACCGTGCCAAACGAGGTTCGTTTGGCATGTGCTCGGAAAGATTCGTCAACAGGACGGCCAAATTGAAACCGATCTCCTTGGCCGGTTCGTGGAACCGATCGACAAAGCCGATGTAGTCGATCTTACCGTCGTGGTTCGTTTCGCAACAAGCGAGCAGGAAGTCAATCTCTTCCGGCGTGTAGCTCTTCTGCTGTTCCATCTTTTCGCGGAAGTCCTTCGGCAGGATCCATCCGTCACCGTTGGGATCGATCTCCATGAAGCTCGTCGTAGAGGTTAGATCCTTCAGCTTGAGGAACATGTCGAAGTACTTCAGAATCAGTTCGACGTTCGATGCCGACTCGACCAGTGTGTCCACCATCTGCTTACCGATGGTACCGTTCACAACATTACCCTCCAGCATGGAGAGCATCATGGTGATCATGTCCTTCTGCAGATTGAGCAACTCCTTCAGCAGATCCACCTGGCTTGAGTGCTTGGACAACTTGTCCTGCATGTGTGAGAACAGGAACAGGAAACCACCGACTGCATCCCACAGACGCGAGTGAGCAAGTGCCTGCTGGTTCTGTGTACACGGACCCTGGATGACTTCAGTGAGCGTGTTGAACACCTGGCTCGCAACACCGATGGCCTTGAAGAAGTTCGCCTTACCGGCCGGATCGATCAGTTCCTTGCTGGAGTAGTGCCAGTAAAAGTCCATAATGGATTCCTGCAGCCGTAGCAGATAATCGACAGTGCAGATGACGACATTCACCGTGGTCGTATTACCAGCCTGCGTACGAAGATAGTTCTGCCAGTCGAGATTGTGACCCTCGCAGGTCAGCTGGATGAAGCGGAACAGTGCGCACGTAAATTCGGCATCGTGCATGTTCTTCTCACCGGCGGCACCTTCCGATCCGACGCCAAGACCTTCCGCCTTCGTGTTACGTTCGAATGCGTCCAAGTCTAGTACGCTGCAGGAATTCATCAACCCAGCAATGGAGGTGAAGAATCCGACATCCTTCTTTTCCTTCAGATGGTTTAACATGCCCATCTGGATGTCGATGTTACCGCCACGCAGTACGGCAATGCCCAGCTCTAGTGTGCGCATTACCATCTCCGACGGGACACCCTTGGAGGCGGAAATATGCAACAGTACCATCTCGGCAACGCCACGATTGGCCAGACGTGCCTGATGGAACAGAAGTTTCTGCTTTTCCATTTCTTGTTCCTGTGGGGGTAGGAAATAAACGAATTGAATAGTACGCTTATCGTGACTTATACAAATAGACACTTCTAATGGGATTAGCAAGGTACCTAGTTAAATGACCTACCATTAGTTTTTCCATAGTCTGTTGAAGCGTTAACATTGTTAGCAGTGGTGAAATTATACGTAAATGGCATTGTTAGTATGAAGATGTGCAAAGAGTCCTCCCTGGCATATGAAGAACAAGTACTCACGTGTATACTAGCACCTCCTTCATCTTCTCCGGCTCCTTCCTCCTCGTCGCCACCTTCCTCTTCCTCTTCGCCACAGGATCGAGCGACAATACTAGCATAGGACATGTACAGTGGATCTTCCTGCAGGGCACCACTGCGTTCCGTCATTGCACCACGACAGAACGTGGTCACGAGCTGCGTCAATGGATCCGGTTTGCCTTCTTCCTCTTCTTCGTCCTTCTTCTTCTTTTCTGCATCTTCAAACGTTTGCTGGTGTGAAAGAAAATGCATTTGAAACAGTTTGAAAAATTAGTTGATGAAGTATTATAGTTCACTAAACACTAGCAATACTTACAGTGAGATCCTCAATCATGACCTCTTGGCCTACGTTTTCATCCTCTAGCCACAGTTCCGAGTAGCTCCGGGCGAAAATGTTGCAGGCACGGTGTCTAAGGTGTTCGTTAGCACAAGCGATCGTAAATACGAAAAGAAAGGAAAATGTATCAGTATCAAGCTATCACCTAATCGTATCCCAATTCCTATGATATAAAAACGCTACTAGCAACGTAAGATAAATATAAATAAATGAAAAAAATAAAATAATAATAATAAGAAAAATGTAACAAGCATATAGAACAAAAACAAACCATTCACAAGGCAAATCCTCGCTTGCCAAACATTAAAACAAAAAATAGAACACAATAAAACACATGACAGTGCGATAAACATTGTTAAAGTAAAAAAGTGCAATCAACGAATCAATAATAACCGTGCAAACATAGCAAACAAAAGTGCTTATAAAGAGGTAAGTGAGAAAGAAAAACAACAGATTGAGAAGACTGAAGAAAAGGGAAACCATAAGAAGAAGGGTAAGAGGAGAAAGAGAAAAGGTGAAATAAAAAAAAAAACAAACAAAAACAGAGAGAAAAGATACAACAACAAAAAAAACACTACGCGCACGTAAATGATACAAAATTGCACAAATCAAACAACAGCAACAATCGGTAAAAGAAGTTGATGTAAGGAAAAGAAAATTGGTAATACAAAGGAAAATAAATGGTAGAAAAGAAAGACTCAGTCACCTGCTCAATCTATACATTGGTTTTGCTCTTAGACATGCAACAGCCATTTTGCGTCGTGCTTGTGATAAAACGTGTGTCCAATTAAGACCTTTAGCTCTAGGTCGGCATGCCTATATATATAGGTTTTAGTTAGTATGCGGTTAGTGATTATTCTCCTTTTTAATCATCTCTGTTGTTGTTTCTTTTTTTTATGCTTTTGGAAAGTTTTGTTGGTATGGATGTTGTTTGGTTTTTTTTGGAAATATTTTTTGTTTTCATTTCTTTTGTGGAAATATTTGCATTATTTGCGTTATGGGCCAAAACTATTATTCGTTCTGTTTTTAATGGTGAGAGTAGTGCGGTATAGGGATGAGGAACCGTGAAAGAAAAGGAGGGTGCGAAAAACGTGTGCGTGTGTTTATAGTGTAACAAAATACTACAGGTACACATAACCTAGATCGGTGTGTTACGGTTAGTAATACAGATGTGGTAAAATGGAGTCCGTGTTAGTCATAAGGGATATGTGGAATGTAATTGTTTTTTTATTTTGATTTTTATCAAATTTAAATATACTTATATTTATGTATAAATGGAATTTTATTCGCAATTTAAGGACGGTAGATAACATAATCTAATGAAATCTCATGTTTCAGACTGTTTCAACTTGCAACAGAGTTATACAGACTCATTAAGGTGGATTTTCAAAGAAACAATATTAATGTTTATGAGTTCTACCTCTTTGCTATAAATTACTTCTTAAATTAAAATTCTATATTTTAATATTTTATTTTTTATAAAAATTATAACTACGTTTGAATTATACTTTTCGGTGCTTCTGCAACAATACAAACAGCCGCTTCATATTTACATAGCAAATTATTATTGTTACGTTTTGCTAAGTTGATAATGTTTATAAATTAGTTTTTAGTGGCACTCCGGAGTAGAAGAGTCAATAAAGTAATGCATCTGCAGGAGTGGAAATCGAAAAACAAATTCATCCAAAGGAACAAATTATTTGAAAATTTGGAAACGGTTAAGAGCATACGCCGAAAGAAAAACAAGTTCATTCTCATTATGCATATAAGAAAAAAATAGATAGATAGAAAGAAGGAAAACATAAGGGAGCGCTCATTGGTGCTTTAGTGGACGAAATCGGATCGAGAGCCATTCAAGAAACTAGCAAGTAATTGTATCAATCGTGTGGTAGATGGTAATTTGGAAAGGATGTTGAACAGTGATGCCAATTTGTTTTAAATTGATTTTTGCTTAAGGCGTGAGCAGGAATATTGCTTCCATCTGTATGCAAGTTTATCTGTTACAGCAGCACACGCTGATTGTAGTCTTTCTGATTATCATTTAGTCCGGATTTTGGGTAGTTTTGGGCAGGGTGGTTAGTTTAATCTTTGGTATAAGGAGGATTTTTTTTTATTTTGATCGAATATCGAACCCACAATAAGGTACATCAAAGTTGGGATTTAATTTTGTTTGCTTCTGTTTGCTGTTGTTGCTGGTGTTTGGCAATGACAGGTTGTTTGGTAGGTTTTTTTTTGGTATTTTTTCTCTCAGTTCATCAGGTTGATTATAAAAGATAGCAAATAGTGGAAGAAAAGTATATGTACAGGTCCAACTGGGCAACAGTTCGAGACAGCAGCCTTGAACGAGCAGTTAGCATTTAGCAAAAGAATAACGAAAAAAAGGATAAACGAAAGGAAACAAAAGTATCAAACACGTGTAACAGAAATGCATAACAAAAGAACAGGTGGTAAGATGCACAACGCACAACAAAAATCAATCCAAAACGTGAGTTGAGAAACATAAAACATGAGCAAAAGAAGAACAAAAAAAAAACAATGTAAAAACAAAAGAATGAAAAAAAACCAACGTAAATGGCAACGGAAAAGGGAACATCGAAAGAAAAAAACGTACTTGATGCAAAGATACGTAAGAAATTATAAAACAAAGAGAAACAAAAACAACGAACGAAAGGAAATAATAACAGAGAAAAGAATAGAAGAGGAAAAAAAAACTCCCAATGAAGAAAAGGTATAAAGTATAAGAAAATTATAAAACCTTGGCAGTGAATGTAAGGAAACTTGTCTGAAACAGGCAATAACCGCACGTTTTCTCTGTATCGAGACGCAACTTCTGTAAACATTTTTGCTTTGTTGTTGTGGATGGTCGATCTAGATTATAGCGAAATACAAGTTGGTTGTGTTTTTTAGAAGATAAAATACACGGTATAGTTCATATACGGATTGTTTGTTGAGTAAACAATTGCGTGAAAAACATTCGTCGTCCCGAGGAGACGCGATGATGAACTGTGGTGAGATTTTGTCGTTAGGGTCGATATCAGAGGGTGTTAAACACATAAAAGGAGTTCGATTTGATATGATCGGTGGGAAGAAGGGGAGTGTGTGGTGGTACGAACGTCTATAGAGGTCGGGATATTGTGTAATCCGAACACTTACCATGTGCAATCCATAGAGAACCTTTGCCATGGCGACAATGCGCTCGACCGTATCTTCGATTTTGTTTTCTGGCTTCTTGTCCGTTTTTTCCAGTGCATCCTGCACGATCTGTTCCTTTTTGCCGAGCTTCGAGTATAGGTAGTGCTGCCAGGACATTTCGTCTGCCGGATCGAGCTTGTCTGGCAGTGTTAGCTGCGTGCGGGCAAACTCGATCACCTCGTACTCGGGCATTTTCTACGGAAGGTATATGGTCATTAGTACAGAAGGGGGATTCCGTGAAACTAGCTCACATCTATATACCTTAAGATAACGATCCTTGCAATGCTGTACCAGCTCCTGTTCCTTACCGGCGAACAGATTCAAACCAACTGGCAGCAAACGCTTCAAGCAGGCCACCATCAAGCTGGACTGAATTTCCTTATCCTTGTCGCGCTTCTTATCACGGCTACGCTTCTTCTTCTTCACCTTTCCACCGGCCGCAGGCATATCACCGGATACGGCCGCCGAGCGACGTGTTGCCGTAGGCATGATCAGTGCCATATTATCAATCTCATTGGCCGAGATGAAGTTTTGCTCTTCCTTCAGGAAGTACTGGCTCTTGGACCAAACGTTAAATATCTCCGCCACGTAGTTGTACAGCTCTTCCGCCTCGGACACGTTATCCTTCAGCCAATGGTTACGCTGCAGATCGACGTACTTGATCAGCAGTGGATAGAACGAGTAGATATCGCGGACCAGCAGTTGCCAGTCCTCCTGGATTTGGGCTTCAATCTGGGAGGTATCATCGGTGGAAGACTGAAACGAAAGAAGTGCAATGTTAATCCATCTGTGGTACGGGAAACACCTAAAAGAAATTGAACACCCGCTCACCTTGAGGAAACCACGCAAGCTTTCCTCCTTGTGGAACATGCTGTCGCAACGTTTCTTGACCCGCTCGGCCAACGGTAGGAAGACATCCTTGAGCAGCTCCTCCGAGCTGTTAATGATGATCTGCTGTGTGTACGTGGCGATGCGCGTCATCCATGGTGCATTTTCGTTGGCAATATTTTTACGGATCATCTTGAGCACGTTCTTCAGCAGATGGTTCATGTGATCGGCCGTAACCATCGTGACGTGATTGCCCGACTGCGGACTAACGTTGTCCGGGCCCTGGTTCCACCAGAACGGCAGGTACGAGCAGAGCAGTGGTAGGATAACGTCAATTATGTGTTGCGCCTCCTGGTATGTCTTTTCCGACTCGACAAACTGATCGACCTCGGAGAGGATCGATTCCAGCGTTGGCATGCAACTCTCCATCTTGCTCATAATGTCTTGCGCTTCCAGCGAAGTATCGGCAATGCGGTTCAGCAGCGAGAACGGATTATGTTTGTTGGCGTGCGGCTCGAGGAAGGCCACCGGGAAACAGGAACTGAATGCGCCCAGACATGATCCGAGTGCAGGCTTATGACGCTCGAGCTCGGTTTTAAGATATTTACGGTCCCGCGTTAATGACATGTCGGTACCGAGAGTATAAAGAGCCGACAGGATCTTGTACGAAGCCACTTGGATTTCGTCCACTGTGTAAAAATTGGAAAATTGTGATGAGAAACTGTCCGATGAGAAATATGAGTGTCAAACTTACACAACAAATCGCATCCATAGTCACACGCAGCTAAATGATCGAATAGTGAAGTCAGCACTGGCAGAATCACTTGATTCACGTACGCCAACGAGGTGGAAGTCTTCAGATGTGTTCCACGCAACCGATCATATTTGCCTTCCGTAAGGTTGACGATCGTCTGACCCAAATCGTCCGCAGTGTTGTTGAAGAACGTCAACATCGAAGTGCGAATGAATTCGGGACAGTTCTTGACTAGCGATTTGGCATCGATACTCTTCACCAGCACCTGCAGACAGCGTACGGTGATGCGAACATCGGCACCAAACGCAGACAAACGGTAACGCAACAGGCTGGCCAGCTTACAGAACAGAGCGGCCACCATTTCCTTCTCCTTCAGTGACGCCGCTCCAACGTTGTTGGTGGCGGTGGCGATCGCAATGAAGTAGTTGCGATTGGTGGAGAAGTATTTTTCCATCAGTGGCAGTACGACCTTGGAGAAGAACTTAATGTCACGCGAGCAGGTCTTGAAAGACGAGCGACGGCTGAACGTGGATGATGGTTTCAGAAGCTTCATGTTGATCGTTGCACGATCGCTGTAGGAGATCAGTTTCTCCAACAGTGAGTAGGCAAAACGTAGCTCAATTGCAGCAGTACTCATGCCCGGTTCCTCCGTTTGTCCGCGCGATGGCCTGTTAAGTTGAAAAAGGAGATTTTGAATAACTTGTGGCCAAGTGGCCTATCCGAAATACGTACTTGTGCAACTTAAGTCCCTGGTACTGGAGGTACTTAAGGAACTCCTGGGAACGCTCACGATCCTTGCGCTTCTCCTTGTCCGTAAGCAGATCGTATGGCACTAGCTGGGCATGTATAGCTCCACCACATTGGTTTAGCTCTTCGTTCTTCTTCTTCGCCCAGATGTCGTGCGAATTCTCGGCCAAACGTTCGGCCATGTTTTGCATTTCTCTGCTCAGCGTCAAGTTGGTCATGTCCACAGGATGTGGATTGTAGTTGAACGGTGAACCAGTATCTCCCTGCAATTCCTGGGTGAGTTAAATTTGTTCCCAAAAGGCAACACACACCGTTGTCCAAAGCAACGAGCAGGAAGCAGCACACGGTACAAACACATTGGTACAAGCACACGCGGTCACGCCAAACGATGATGTTTGCACGGGCACGGAAATGTTGTGATACCCAGGGACGTCGCGCAGTGGTGTTGATAAGGAGGATGATAACGCACAAAGTAGTTTGGTGGTGGTGACGATAAGTGATGGGTCGGAATGTTGGGGTAGTATGAATTGCAGCAATTTTGTTGTGGTTGACGAGGATAAGGATATTCAAATTTGTAAATAAACATTAGAATAGGTGGTGATAGTGGAAGTAAGAAGGTGTCCGAATATAAAGCTCGAGTCGGTAACAAAAATAAATTCTGGACGATGGACGAAAACAAGCACAAGTGCTTTGAGGTGTATGAGGTGCACTGAAACAAAACGAAAACAAAAGGCTTTAAAAACGGAAAACTTACAAGATTGGGCTTCGATTGGCGACGCATCGAGCCACGGTTGGACAGTGGGACATCACCCTCCGAATGTTCGATTCTCCAATGCAGTGCCAGCAGAGCTTTTAAGCTTTCTCGTACAGGTTCACGGTAGCGTTCACGTTCCTAGAAGAAAAAGGAAACGGATATTTTTATTGCTTCCTTCCAGTTTAACATCCACCGAACACACTTACGTATTCGCTGAGAGTGTTGTACGGTTTCAAGCGTGGATGAGTTTTGTTTGCATCCGACCACTGATCACCATAAGTCCATCCATTCTCCAGCTTACGGCTAGCCCACGCATCATGGTAATGCTCGCTGAACTTTTGTACGATCTGGTTCAGATCGTTCGTAAGCTGTACCGCAGTCGTATCGATCGGCTGCGGGTTATAGTGTGGTTGATCGGGACCACCACCCGTTGGCTTACCGTACAGATCGTCGTCGGAGTTCTTCGACAAGCTGTAGTCCGGAGGCAGAGCGCAACCGATCGCAATCAGACACGGTAATGCTTTACCAAACAGTTCCGGATCGTAGTCCATGTTGCTGAGTGAATCAAAGATGTTCGAGAACAGCAACATCGTCAGTCGCTTCTCTTCATCCGAAGATGCACCGAACTGTGAGGCTTGGCCACCGCCAGTAGTACCGTAGTACTTGGCGCAACGCTCGTAGTGCAGGGTTAGGAGTCGTAGAGCAACGGTCGTATATTCGGACAGTTTCGATACGTCGATCGTAAGCTTGCGGAGTAGCTTCAGCAACATAGCTGGATGCATTGCTGATGTTAGTGCGACCAAGAAATCGGACACAGCTTCACGCTGTCCCTTGGTGAGCATACGGTTCTTGGACATACGGTAAACCGTGTGCAGTGTGGCATCCAGCAAGCTGGCATAATTTTCCGCCTCATTGTAGAACTTCGAGTGCTTAATGAGCAACGGCAAGATTGAGTTGCCTATGTACCGGTTCATCGACAGTGCCATATCACTTTCCGAACCGTCGCTACGATCCAACATGGTGGCCGCTCGTAGATCGGGCAGGAAAGCGTCCTCCAGCAAGCGATAAAATAGTTCCTGCGTTTCAATTCCATAAACACGCTCCAGGAACAGTACGATGCTCTGCTTGTGACCGGGCACAAGTCCAGATGGCATATCGGACTTTGGACGATCTTCACCCAGCGCTGGGTTGGTGAGTGTAAACTTCAGACTGAGCACACCCTGCAGATCTTCCAGCGGTACAAGCGATCGTAAAATGGCACGCGCACGCAGCGATTCGTTCTTGCCCTGTTCGATGACGGCAGCATCCGGAGCACATCGACCGAGCAGATCAACCAGCGTACAGTAGAAGCACAGTATGGCGGCCCCAGTGTCAATGTAATCCTCATCATCATCACCCTCCGGGAGTGGATGCGCAAAGTTCAAACCTGCAATCTGTCCCTCCGCTTCATCCTGCATCTTTCTACGTTCCGTGATACGTTCGGACATTTTGTTAGCGTCAATAATGGCCTTAAGCAGACCCTCGCCCTCACCGCGCAGCGCCGGTCCGAGACACTCGGGACGACGGATGAGCAAACGAATGACGAGATTAGCATTTTCCTCAACACTTTCTCCATTCACCCAAACACAGAAGCGCAGGAAGTCAAGATAACGTTCACCTTCCACAGGATCCCAGCCGAGATCGGGGTAGCCGCGTTCGATCAGCTCGGAGTTACTCTGCAGTCCGCACCGGGACAAATAAATGGCAATCTTCTCCAGATAGTGCTCACGCAAAGCCAACGCTAGCTCCGTGTTTTCCATCAAGCTGGAGTAGGCCACATCCAATGGTGTCGAACCGCGAAGACTTGGACGCGACAGCAGAATGTTGGAGTTCTCCAACAGGAAGTCGAAATGGTCAAACATGGCCTTCTGGTTCTGTCGACCCGTTCGGCAGAAGTAGCACAAAAAGCGACAGCATGCGACCACCATCTGATGGGAGGTATCCTTCTCCTTCGGTGCGGACTCTTCCCCTTCGGCCGTCTGTACCGGTGCGTCACTCTGTGCCTGGGCACGTCGTCCCAGCGTGTTCATCATGACCGCCATAACGTTTTCGTGCACACGCAGAATACGAATCAAATCTGGATGCTGGAAGAAGGTGTGATTGTTGACAAGCTTCCAGAGCCGTTTGCGCATCAGTTCCTCCTCTTCCTGGCTCATCTGCACAGGCAGCAAGGCACGAATTTGACTCAAACCAATCCACATGTTCGCCACATCACCCTTCGTTTTGGAGTTAATGACGTAGGTTTTGTTGAGTGCCTTGATCAGCTCACCGATGGTGTCGTACTGGCGCACAAGCAATCCGAACATCTCGCGCACGAGCTTGGGATTCTCGATCTGGGACTCCTCCGCCCACGATACGAGCTGTTTGATCAGCACCTTGCGGAACACTTCCTCGGGTGTTTTCTTTTCCTCTTCCTCCGGTTCTTTGGGATCTTCCTCCAGTTCCTTTACGGCGTTGATGAAGTTGTACAGCTTCTTCAGCGCACCAGGTCTGCCCTCTTCAAGCTTGTCCGCCTCCGGTTCTTCGGGTTCTTGCAGCGCATTAAGCGATACCTTCCCCATAAGCTTCTCGTGGAACTCAATCAGCCGGTTGCGCAGATCTGGACCACAGGAAGCATTCTCCAGATCATCTTCCTCGAGATTTTTGTACCCAAGGATGGCGTTCATTTGTTCGCGCGGTGGACAACGGAACTCACGCGTCTTCTTAGCCGCGACAGCACTTGGTAAATCAGACTGTTTGATCTCGATGTATCTGGGGGGAAGGTGAAGGTTCGGATAAGGTTATAAAAGTATAAGCAATCAAAGGCCAAACAAGGATACCTTACCTGCGTAACTGATCCTGCTGCAAATCACCAACATAGTTGAAAGCAAAAGCGATGATGCTTTCGACACGATGCCGCAACTGGACATCGTACAGATGGTGCAACAGGTAGCACATCTGCAGCTTCGCACCTTCGGCCATCTTCATTGTCAGCAATCCCTTACGATGCTCATCCTTACCTTCCTTCTCGAACAAGGGATCCCACGTTTCGGGATCAATCATGATCAACAGCTTCTCTACGTCTTCGTTCGTAATAACACCGACCAACAGCAAACGATCGATCAGCTTGATCAGGGGTCTGCGATGTAAGGGAGCCCGTTGTAGAGATACACATAATTGCCACCCATTTACAAATGGTGCATACTTACAGGAAAAGGTTCTCATTGGATCCACCGATTGGATCGCGGTTGTGTACCTGATTGATCTGTACCGCTTCCTGCAGTGCGCTCATCACAAACTCCCTCACCACTTCGAGTGGGAATCTTGGCGAATATAACGAGTCAATTGCCGGTATGGGTTCACTGGAAGAATCTGGTGCTACTATTGTCGGCATATTCGATTGTGAGGGTGTGGGTCTGGGGAAGGAAGAATAATGGCATGCAGATGTTGTAGGAACGAGGTACACGGAAAGGTAGATGAACGAAACGCAGAACGAGTGACGACGGCTAATGGAATTGAATATGGCCATATTCAACCTTCCTTGTTCGTTTCCGTCGTCTCTCGGCAACACGGTACACGATGAAGTTAGAAGAGTTAGAAGTAGAGTAGAGGTAGTGTGCCAGAAGTCCATGAATAGCGGTGCCATAAGCGTGCATTTCTATTCAGGGAGCTCTCGTAGTGAGAACGTAACACGTGGAGTTTTAGTAACAGATTATTGAAGTGGATTAGTGGCCCATTACACACAGGGATTGAGCTACTTACGCTATTTCGGTCATGTTCATTTCCGGTCGTACGGAAAGCGTTTGAAGCGAACGCAACGAGTGACACATTTCGGGATCGATGTAAAGCTCCCTCAGGTCCGCACCAAGCGGTATGATGTACTCATTCTTACAAACCTCCCTGCAGAGCAAAAAAAAAGAGGATGAACATTGAAATGGGTAATTCAAAGGAAAACCCCCCAAAAAATTAAGCATTCCCAGGATGAGATCGTTTGTGGTGTTTTGCTCACATTGTGGTGGCGTGCGATTCCAAATGCAATGAAATCAGCAGATCATAAAATCCAAGACGCAGCGGACCACTCATATACTCCGACTGAATCGCGTACAGCAGCTGCTTCTGGTCGACGTGCGAACAAAGTGCATGCGCGGCACGGTAGTTCGATTGGTAGCAAAGCGCCGAATAGAGCGTTAGCGTATGGGCATGGAACTGCAGCAGACGATCGATTTCGATCAGCTCGAGAATATCGATACAACGATCCTCCTCGGGGATGTGCAGCGCCAGCATCGATACCGGATCTTCGCACAGCATTGACCAACCGCGGATGTCCGACAGCTTAAGGGCGTGCACCTGCAGTGCCGTGTTGGGGACGCGTGCCCACTGGTGCGGCTTCAGACATTGCACCTTCAGTCTCGGTGGGAACTGTGGGTTGATATGCTTATCGCTGGTAGGCAGTACGGCAGCCGACAGTGGCAGCGTTGTTGGTGTGCGGCCAAGCTCGATCTGAAGAATTTCCTTACTGGTCGCCTCGACGAAGATGGCCGGGAAGAGTTTGGTGTCCGGTTCCATCAGGAACACGTGCGAAGTTTCCTTACCTTCGCAGGTAAACCGGATCGTACCGGTAGCCGTATCGACAAAGCATCCTACAAACATGCCCTGTGACGCACCCTTACCGGAAGAATCTTGAGTGACTTCGTTGAAAAGCTCATCGGCACGCACCATGTAGCACGACTGACGGTTCACACTGAAACGGAAACATTGTAGTCAAATTATTCAGCTTTTAGCTTCAAATTAGTGATAGAGTTCTTCCTAGAGACGAACTTACATTTCGATAGTTTTCTCATTCTCGTCCTCTACGTAGATCGCAGCGTGGCGCACCTTGTTCTGGCTGAATTCCTTACTATGCACATGGTACTGTGTTGTCACCCAGCCCACATACACGTGCGTCGGATCTTGACCAGGGAAAATGCGCACCCCGTAGAAGTATTCGTTGATCAGGCGCAAACAATCCGCATCGTACACCTCATTACCGAACGATTCCACCTGGGGACTACCCATTCCCTTACGCTCCGGTACCATCGGTTGCTGTGAGCGCAGATCACTGTTCGACATACGCGTAGCCTGACCACGCTGCGTCACCTTCAAGTTGCTCTTGCGCGGCTCCGGTTCCGGTGTACGGCGATCCTTTAGCTTATCCTTGCTCTGATCGCGCTTTTTGCCAAACAGACGGAACGGACTACGGCCGCGCTTCTTGCGATCGTCTCCACCTTCCAGCTCGTTGTCGGAGTACGCGTTCAGCTCACCATCACTCGTGGCCTCACCATTAATTTCGATGCCCGGCGGGCTAAGGCCACCGCGCGCCTGATGTCTCGATGGACGTCTTGGACCGTTGCGCATCATCTCGTCAGCTTCGGCCGCATCCTCGGAGTAGTTACGATGCAGACCCTTGATGTCGTTCATCGTGAAACCACTGCGCATGATATGGTCGAAGTGGGCCGGTTGCGAATGATCCACTTCCGTCATTAGTCGGTGCTGGCGGATCCGTATCTCTTCCCAGCGACGCATCTTATCCTGTTCACTGTGAAAAGAGAGAAAAGCATTATTTCAAGATAAGGGGAAAAGGAGGGTTTTTAGCGTTCCTTACCTAATGAAGGTGTTAGCACACGTTACCGGCAGTGATAGACGCAAAAACTCCCAGTTAGCCTTCTCCATCGTTTCGAAGGTATTGTGCGAGATCTTCATGCATGGTGGTGTATCGGCACCTCCCGGGATACGCGTCACGTCGATCTTACACTCCGGAATCTCGTCCGTATTCTCGAAGATTGGCTGATCCTTCGTGTACCAGTGAGTGACAGGGCGCTTCATGTTGCTGTAAGTAGCGAAAGAAGGTGAGTAGAATGTTTACCTTATTTTTAAATTACCACAATACTTACACGCAGAATGGTTCATAACCTTCCTGCAAACCACAGGTTGTGAACCACTTGAGCGAGTCCACATCCTGTCCATATACAACGCGAGCTTTTTGACCGATCTGTTGGTAAAGAATTATGAGATTTTGCTCATAAGAATTGTATGTTATTTAAGAAAAAGTTTGAGTCACTTACACCAATAGTGCAGGCGGGCACAAATCCAACACCATCCGGTGCGGTGACATCCGCAAAGGTGGTTTCGCCACCGAGGGCATCCATCAGCAGTTCACCATTTAGCGAGAAACCTAGCGTGCGGGTGAATAAAAAGGAGTTGAAATCACCAGGAAACCACGTCAACTAGCACAGGCAGAGAACGTTAGACAGCGACTTGATTATGTACAAGCAGAAGACTTATTTCAAAAAACACTTCTAAAGCGGTTCCTATCAAAGCGCACCTAAGTTTAGCAAATAACCGCAACTGGTTTTAGTGTGCAAATTTGTTAAGAAAAACGGGGAAATATTCGATTTAGAGAAATAGCTGCAGCTTACAGTAAAAGGTACATGCTTGTGAGTTACATGCCACGGAGAAACATTTCCATGCCTCTAAAGTCACTAGATTTATGTACTGCACAGTGAGCAAAAGCAAATTAGTTTCGACGATGGTTTTATTGGTTGTTAATGCTTAATGTCTGTACAGTTTTGGTTAAGTTGCTGTTTTGTGCAGAAATTCATTAGTTGCACTGAGAATGGAGAATATTATGAAAAGATTGATACATTAACACAAAAACGATTAACTTAGCAAACGATATATTATTTACCATGTTAGTTACGTGTAGGTATTAAAGACAATTCATGGTGTAGAGAATGATATGCCAATTTTGCTAAAATAATGTTATCTAGAACTGAGATATCGCTCTAGTTAAGTGGTATACTGTTATCGTAACCTTTTTTCTAATAAAAAAAATCATACTGAAAATAAGATTAAGAAGCGTTTCATGTTGTAAAATAGCGAAATTTCATACCGATGCAAAACAGCCGAAATTATGTTTTCGTTTAGTTCTTTTGTAAATAATTTATAGTATGTAAATCAAAAGGAAACGGGTTATAAAAAAGTAAGAAGCTATAATTAGTTGTCGATCTAGAATTGATAGGTGATCCTTACTGATCGTATGATCCACTAAGTCAAGAAATACACCGACAATATCGCCTGGTACCCACTGTTTGCCGAACGACTCCGTTGCACCTCCGGACACTTTCTCTTCCTGGTGTGTAGTTCAACATGTGCCATTTGAACGCAACGAACGTGAACGTCCGCACCCAAATGTTTTGAATGGGGTTTCGTTGAGACGGAAGATTGGGTGAGGATTTTTTTTGGGGTGGGTTTTTTTTGGTTTTGTTTTTCATTTGTGGATCATTAAGATTCAGTGATAGCAGGTCGACGGACGGGGGATGTCGGATGTTGCAGTATTAATGCCAATACATGGAATGAAGGACGCAATTATTAGTCAGAAAGAAAGGTGGTACATGGTGGTTGAGAAAAGGAATGACGGATGACGATAATACAGTGATCAACGGTTGAGAAATGTATTTTTGTTTTCCAAAATTTCGGTGCCGCATGTGATGCGTGTTGAACGATTTTGATTTTCGTTTTTGCAGATTGTACGACATTTATTACGTATGGCCAAAGGGGGGTGTATGCGTTCAGGAAGGTCGTGAAGGGAGTTTATTAAACACAGTAGAAAAGATGAAAAGTGTTGGGACCAACCAATAGAAAGCGAGAATAGAAAGAGAGAAAAAGAGAGAGAGAGAGAGAAAGAGAAAAAAGAAAATCAGAAAGAAGA
The DNA here is from genome assembly GCF_943734845.2 of Anopheles funestus. Lineage (NCBI taxonomy): Eukaryota > Metazoa > Arthropoda > Insecta > Diptera > Culicidae > Anopheles > Anopheles funestus. Next base: position 74,671,393 of record NC_064599.1, on the reverse strand, counting down.
AGAAGAATTTGTATTGTTCAAGGATGGTTTTCCAAACAAAACAGTTAACACGAGTGGAAAATTTTGGAGATAATTTCCATTGCCAAAGCCCTTTTTGTTTTGCTCTGCGCTTTTTTTTGGTGCACTGTTAACGGTGTTTTTAGTTGCTTCTCTTTATATTCATAGTACAGTGGAAGGTTTGGCTGAAGTTTGTGAAGTTTCAGTAATTGTCCATGGGTGTAAACAAACGCTGTCTCGAAATTGGTACGTAAAACGAAAGAAAAACTAAATCACTAAATATGGAATCGTGAACGATTAGATTGAAGTGAACATGATACTTGCTATTACTTAGAGCTTTATCGTAAAGAAACATTATTAACATAAACCGACATTTAACATACACGATAGTGAAAGATTAACAGGTACAGAAGGTGTTTTTTTGTTTGCGTTTATGTATACCAAAAAGGGAGCTGAAACTGCAGAGTTGAGAATGATAAGTTGAAATAAAACGGAAAAAATAACACACATACAACTGCTCGGAAAAAGTGTTTTTTTCAGCCTGTACGCACTGGAGGACAGATATGTTGCGAACGAGTAGATAAAGTAGTAGATACAACGGGTAAGAAGGAAACGAAAATAAAGAAAACAACACGCACACAAACACACGCTACAAGCGCGCCAAGTTGCGCGTTCGCACGTTCGCTTACTCATGCTCTTCTCGTGGACGTTTACGAAGCAACCGATGATGTCTCCGATCTTATAGCGTCTACCAAAGTCTTCGACCGTATGGAGATGCATCTTGCGCGCCTATTATCAGTAACAGGTGCAGGGCAGCAATAACTCGCCCCCCGGTGAACGAGTCACAACGGAACCGAGATAGTGATATAACATCAGTACAGTATACGAACGGGTAGGGAATTGGAAAAAAGGTGGTCAAGAACGTTAACGAATATGTAACTACTACGTAAGCTGTTGACACTGGTGAAGATTCTAACGCGTAGGTGAAGGACTTTCAATACTGGGGTTCGCACATTCAGTCAACAATCGTAAAGATCGCGCGATCGTAAAGCGTGAGCGTAAGGTCTCTCAACTACCTCTCAACCATGGTGATGGGTGTCTCTTATACTGCTATGGAGAAATGGAACCTGGAAGTACTTACGTTGTATCCATCGAATGCCCACGACGCATCGTCACTGCCCAGCATCGTACCGGGGTTACAATCAGCTCGTGCCCAACCAACCTAAAACGAGCAGAATAGAGAATAAGCGAAGGAATCCCACATTTGTAAGGAACTCTGGAACCTTACCCTCATAGGTCCAGCAGTGAGTACTTCAAACTCAAAGTACCACTTTCCGGAGGTTACGGCGTACGTTCGCTCGACCCGATACGTTCGGTATGCGGCAAACTTCTGGCGCAGCGCTTCCGCTGCCAAGGCTTCGTTCGCTTCACCGGTCGGTGGATCCAGATTGTAACCGTAGATGAGTAGTGTGCGCACCGTTTCGGAAGCAGTATCGCGATTAGCTTTCTTGATCGCTTCATCAACTTTCGAGTACGGCACGAGATGAGGACTGCGAAGATTTTCCGAATCTTCGTTCAATCCGTACGTCCAACCCTGCTGGATGCGTTCCTTCGCCCACAGATTGTGCGTGTTTTCGGCCAGCTGATCGACCAGTTCTTCCATCTTGGGCGTTAGCACGGCGGCACTCAGATCGAGCGGAGCCGGCTTATATCCGTTGCCTTGCATGTACGGATCGTTCGGCAGACGAATCGGCCGAATGCGTGCCGGTGGTTTATCCATCGAGATGTAATATCCGAGCGCAAGGATAGTCTTTAGCGTTTGGACGGCGAGCTGACAATCGTAGCGTTTTTCCGCTGCCGGTAGCTTCTCGAACGAGGTCAGACACGGATGAATGCGGTAAACATCGTCCCGACGCTCACCCCAGGTCCAGCCGGATTCGATCTTGTTTAAAGCCCACATTTCGTGGATGTTTTCGGCCAGCTTGTCTCTGATCGTTTCCACCGATGATGGTAGCGTGACGGGGGACGTATCGACAGGTTTCGGTACGAAGGCCGAATCGTCCTCGACTAACCACGGACCGGCGAGTACGTTCTTGTTCAGATTACCGAAATAAAAGCACGGATCGAGGCTAAGATTTTGGTGTGGCATAAGGCACTGTACGAGCGGCGAGAAGCCAGGCGGAGGGCTAAACTTGAGACGTCCATTGTCACCACCAAACAGGAAGCGACAGCTCAGCTTCGACGAGCAGCTCATCACGGGGAAGAACATACCGTCCAGATTGAAGTCGGTGAAGCAACCCTGCACCGGTTCACCGTTAAACGTGAACCGAATAACCGGAACACTCAGATCCAGCGTACACCCAATAACGTCACCCTTCTTGATGAAGGGTTCCGTTACCTCTCGCGGCACTACACAGGTACGCCGTCCGGCGGACCAAAAGTACACACCGTCAAATCCGTACGAAAACAGATCATCACCGACACCGTTACCGCCCCACTTTTCACCACCGCCCGGATACGGTACGTAACCAGCCGTGTTGGCCCACCCGATGCGCAAATGTGGCGTCATGTGCGTCATCTGCTCGATGTGATCCATCGTCACCTCGAAGTACCACTTCTGGTAGATGGCCGATCCTTCCACACGCCCGACAAAGATATTCGGCCGAATGCTAGCTACATGATCGACCAATCCCGTCTGCAGCAGCAAATTCTTGCCCGGCAACAAAAAGTCACAGATGTTGTTCTGGGACGATCGTACCGCAACACCATTACCGACGCACAGAGAACACAGCACGTCCAACACCTTTGGATCGCGTCCATGTTTCTCCAGCAGTGAAATGATCACCTTGATGTGTTCGTCTCGCATCATGTTCAACGCCTCGGGTGAGTCGATAAGCACACAGTGCAACACATCCAGCATGCCGGAACCTTCGCTGGAAGCTTGCGAACCGAGTCGCGAGAACAACCAGTTCAATCGGTTCGAGTTAGCAAACTGGGCACAGTTAGTGTGGTTGCCCTTGATGATGGCCGCCAGCAGCTGATACAGATAGCCGGAGATCATATCCCAGCTTTGGCCACTCTCGTCACTAGCCAGGAAGGACGCCAGGAAGCCCTGCGACGAGATGATGTTGATTTTGTCGATCGCTTCAAGGATCAGATTGAGCACACCCTCCTCCTGGAACAGATCCTGCCGGTTGCGCAACGCACGCAGCCGGTTCTGCTTCTCCTCGTGTTCCATGTCATCTTCCGGTTGGGCGAAATAGTTGATCAAATCTTCCAGGCACATTACCATCTCACCCAGATTGACCGTCTGCAGGAATATCGAGTGACGACGATTTTCTTGCAACGTTTCAAGGCCACTGTGAAGGCAGAAGGTAGACAGTAAGCATCTGTCATAACTCACCCGGACTCTAAACTTACCTAATAAACTTGGTGAACAAACTGCTACACTTGCGGATGACACGGGCGGTACGTGACTCCTCTTCCTGCGAGCGGGAAAAGTCCAACCCATCGTCCATCTTGCCTTCCTCGTGAAGGATGGCTTGCTTCTCCTCCACCTTACCGACACCCTTCTTTTTCGTTTCGTAGCTCTTGTAGCTGACCCAAAGGCCCGACTCGTAGTGCTGCATGATGACGGTCGAGTCACCGTACTTGATGATCGGGGCACCGATGATTTCCAGATCCTTGTCCTCCAGCACTACCTTCTGGTCGTCCTTTTCGAGACGCAGTACAAATGCGGTCTGCGAGGTGGTAGCCTGATCGCGGCTCATCAGTATCAGTTCGTTGTTTTCGTTCACACCGAGATACCGGCCGGTGGTAAGATGGCGAATTCGCATCGGATGTGACCAGTTGATGAAGCCACCGGCCCACTTGGTACGGGCTAGTTCGAGTCGCCATAGGGAACGTGCCTGTGACATCACAGAACCTCCCTCATATACGACAATGCTGAGGAGATGGGAAAAGATTTCATTAGTAGAATTGTCGATTCGACGTTGACTAGAAATAACTCACTTTTGACCCGAATCTAAGCTCCAGGTACTCGGGATCGTAAGACATTCGTCACCGCCGTGGAAGAACCGAAGTACATCGCCACCGAAAACGTAACCGACGTACTTCATGCGCGAGATACCGGTTCCGTACGGCTGTACGCTCCAGTGCGTTACATGGAAGCTAGCATTCACGATCGATAGATCGTTCTCTTTGGTGGTGTGCTGTGGGAAAAGGTAGAGGAGAGTCAATATCGTCGAAAAGTTCTCAGGAAAACGACTTTTATTCCACTTACCAGATAACGCTCGGTAGCGACAGACACCAGAATCAGATCGTCACCGACACGGACCTTCTCACCTTCCGAACGTTGCTTGCTGGCTGGATGTACGGTCCACCAACAGGCTTCACCTTGGCTGTGTTCCTGCAGACCGACATCGAACGACAGCTTGTCGTTGGAGGACGAAGTCGACAGACAGGCAAGATACTGTTAGAGGTGGGACGTACAAAAAAAAGCGATTAATAAAACCAGACTTCTCTATGCGATTGCCAGTTGAGTGTCTAATAATAGCCACAAACCCAACAGGTTGGCAGAATTGCAACCAAACGAGCAAATGGTTTGTTGGCATTGGACACCAATAAATTTGAATTGGCAAAAGCGGGCGAATGGCAATAAACATGGAAATTCTTGCCGCATGGTAGTGCTAAATGGACCGTTCGTAAACATTATGCTTTTCGACTGTATTGTGTTGTTAAAATCGCTTTACTCACCATGTCACTGTTGTTGTGGCGCAACAGAATAGCATTGCCATAAAGCAACGTCCGATGTCCGGACCCGGTACCCTTGCCCTATTGTTGAGGAAATGTGATAGATTACGAGAGAAAGGAAAGTGAACCAAAACAAAAAGAAAGAAAGAAAGAATTTTAGTAAAACGATAGTAAGAAACAAAAAAATGTATGTTTTAGAACACCATTCGCCAAGCAGCATCATTCACTGGAGCTGCCATATTGTGGATGTTAAAATTTCAGTTGTAGAGGAGTTTTTCAAAGTAATTTCATACACATGAAATTAATGGTGTTAATAAACGATCAAGTCAATCCATTCCAATGCAAAACGAGGGATTTCTGTTTTTCAAACACTATTCTACAATGGCACATCACTGCTTGAGCCGATGTTATACGATGCTGAGAGATAAGGAAAAACATATGTACAACGTTACGTAAGTGCTGTTATATCAGTGCAGCTGTACAAACATGCGTTGATATCGAGCTTCTGTACCACAACATGCAAACTGGAAGAGACTTATTTACGAATGTTAAGTAAAGAATGAGATTCACTCTTGTGGATTGGAATTGCGTGAACGACACCCCCAAAATAATGTTGTTTTTCTAGAACTTTTTATTTCTGCTAGAATAACTTATTCCATAAGATAAGAGTTCAAGTATCGCTTCCAAAGAAATTAGTAACCCTCCGTGTTTGAAAAATATATAAATATGTACAACCATGCTGCGTACGGGACATTGAAAGCTTGTACAACGTTCATCTTGCGCAATCATCAAAGAATATATACAAAGAGAAATGAATTGTTACGGTTTCAGCTGAAAGCACAGCTCGTTCTCATTCAAATGTGGTTCAAAGTCATGAAGTACATAAGAGTAAAACTCTTAAGAAAATATGATAAAGAGAGATTGTGATGTGGTATGAAGTTTGAGATTGAAGAAAGTGTGGAAAATTTAGAACAAAAACGAAACAGAAAAGATAAACACGACAAGTTTGTTTAGTAGAAGAATTAAATAAATTTTGAAAATAATAAAAAACGAATGCAAAACAAAACCGAAACTAACAGCCAATTTAAATTTTTAAGAGCGTAATGCGTTTGAGAAGAGATGTTATAATGAAAATAGTATATGAAGAGGAAGGAAAATAAAGTGTAAAATAGAACAAATAAAAGGAAAGAAAACGATCACATATGTAGTAAAGAGGTAAGAGTGCAAAACGAATGCGACGAAGAACGAAAAGTAAAAGACATACATAGATATGAGAAATGGAAAAGAAACATGAAACATGAAATACCAGGCCGGGCAACAGGTAAGGCACAGACGTAAACAGATTTGGAAACAGTAACACGTAGCAAAAGAAAACGAAAGTAAAAGAAAACCGAAGAAAAAGAAAACAAAACGAGTAAATGGGAAAGGGTTTTTCTTTGTTTCGTTTCGTTTCTCTCAGATACGACATTCGAATACACGGAAGGAGGAAGTAGCTAGGATGAAATCTTCACACATCGCTTAGTATGCGCCGCAACTTACTACCGAATCGTTTCCCTGAAAGTAAATTAAGCCGAAAAAAATGGGTTCTGCATGAGAACGAATGTTTTTGGTTTTGTTTTTGCTGTTGGGAATTTATGCTCGTTGGTTTAGTTTTTTTTTATTTAATTGAGAAGAGAAAGGCAGATAACGGAAAAATTCTCTCCATGGGGATAATCTTCGTACGATAAAATGAATTTGCAACAAAACCGGAAGGGAACAACTTTTACCGAAGATCAAACATATTTTGCACTGTAAATGGGAGCAAATTATTATGGTTGAAAAGAAAACGAGACCAACGGGTAAGATAATTTTTATCACATTAACTGTTGGCACGGAATTAGGAGCTTTAGGTGGTTGACGGCTGAGATACTCCGACATTCATAAAAAGCTCATAAATCATCCCCGTGTACCGTTCCGATCCGACCGACACGCTTACAGGCCCCGATCCATCTTCAACAAGGATGAGTGTGTTTGTGTGTTGGTTGGTGGACAAAGGCAAATTTCAAGCACGAAAGCTAAGGACAAAAATTTGCTACCAACGGAAGGAAATGGTTACGAGTGGTGCGATTGGGTAGGGGAGTGTTTTCCCCAGTGGCAAAGAATCGACCGGTATACATCGTCGGCACATCGTCCTATCATCTCCATCTCCTCACGAAACGCAGGTTCATCTTTGGAACGGAATGTGATTGAAAGCTTTCCAACGAAGCTGCTTTTCCACGCTTTCCTATGCAAATTGTGCAACTTTTACGACCACCTGGACGGCCATAAAGTGAACATCCAAGCCATCCAAAGTGAAACTGGAATGGATCAATATTTGTAGATCTGCGGGGAAGGAGAAACGTTTGGGGCTTGGGGCTTGGAAGAAGTGCAATAGAAAAATTCCGTCCGTTCTTCTTCGGAAAAGCAATCTCTACTGAGTGCAAAGAAGGGAAGAAAACGTATGAAACCAAATAACAGAACGAATAAAAAAAACAAAATCTTTCTAGATAAAAATGCACATTGGAGGAGAAAAAGGAGAAACAAAACAATAGCAAAAGACACATAATATAAAAAGAGGAACGAAGGAAAAAAACAGCAATGAATAACAAAAGAATATAAAAAAACGTCTACTATAAAACAAAAACCAAAAACAAAAGCTACTATCGCCTGAAGTTCCACCACAGGGATAGCTCTCGATAAGGGATAAAGAGGGCAAACATCGGTACAAAAAGCAAAAAAACCAACATCAGCATGATCTAGTGGCGCCATCTAGTGGGAAATATATTTTTTTGCAATGTTTGAGTGTGTACTTTTTTTCTTCCTCTCGTTCTGTATTCTGTTTTACGTGTCCTTTGAGGGTCTGAAAATGATTGGACGTGTGTTTTAGCTGAGCTAACCCCTTTGACTCACAACCCGCGGGTTTTTTTTGGGGGGTTCGTACCCCTTATTTTAATGTGTGATGCAAACTGACTCTCCGGCATGACGAAACTCCATTATTACCCCAAAAGACCAAAAAGCGGAACAGGTGGTGTTGTGTATAATATTGATGTGAATTATGCATATCCATACTTTGGGTAGCTTGGAGAAACAAGAAAAATACAACAACAAACAAAAACCAATTCCCAAACCCCCGTCCCGTGTAATGTGGCAACCCGTGAGTGTCACACGAGCAAGAACTGCTTTCAAAAGGATGGTCCAACTAATCGATAATTTATGCAAAACTACTCCGTATCTTCGCAGAAGTAAGTAGACACAAAAGGGCTGAGGGGTGTTTTTCGGTGTTTCCGTGCGAATATGACAGAAACAAGTTCATTCTAGTATCGTTGGGACATGGAAGCATGTGTGTGTGTGTATTTCCTGTGCAAATTTAGTTCTACTCATGTGCTTGTGGGACAGATAAAAATCAAAACTATCGTACGGTTTGTGCTGTAGGTGGTGCAGTAAATGGGAGAACTAGGGAGCAGATTCAAATCGCTACTACACAAGAATTCTAATGAACGTGAGTGGAGTGGTTGGTGTGCCTTTCGTTCCCGAGTGTCAGGAGTATCAGCGGATGAGATGTAATTGTGGCCATTCCCACTATCCCTCTCTATCTCACCCCTGGTGGCCAACCCGGAGGGCGCACAATAATCAACAAAAAGTCTCGGAAACGGAACACGCTGACAGTCGGCAGCGTGGCGTATTGCGGACGGCATACTTACGGTTTCCGAACCGGCGGCAGTGACCAGCTCCTGCAGTGCACGCACCGACAGCGCCTGCTCTATTACGAACACGCACTGCGATAGGTCCGGCGGGATGTTCTTGTCTGCGATGTTCTCCAGGAAGCAATGCCGGTTGCCGAAACCCTCGGCAGCCAGACACACGCGCTCACCGGTTGCCGTGCAGGACAGGCAGACCATGTCTTCCTAGGAGCGGTGATGAAAAGAAAGTAATAGGACAGTTCGAATAGCCGATTAGTTAAATTGATATCACGCACTGATGAGGGTAGGTTTGGACGACAATGCTGATGAGCCGCTTCCGGAGATAGATAAGATTTTTTTTAGAAGATGGTCCTATTAAAAGCATAAACTTTGAAAGTCGTTAAGACTATTTGAAGACGTGCAGATATTATCAATTCTTTAAATTGGTTAAAAAGATGAGCTTTAAAGATGATCGTTACACACGGAGAATAAAAGTTAATTTTTAGTTAATTAGTGGTTTTTCTTTTTATACGCAATATGCAGAAATTATACTAAATTAAATTCAAAAATAGGTTCCATAAATTATATTAATTTTAAGTATATTTAATAATTTTAAATGTAAATGTCAAATGATGAAAATTGGTTCTCTAAAAAAAGTGGAATACTCTGTCATAAACCATTTGTAGACGTTTTTATAAAATGGTTGGCGGTTTAAGTTTAGGTAACTAGGTGATGCTACTCGGTCTATGAATTGTTATGACTTTAGTAACTTGTTTAAGCTATGAATAGGGTGATTTACGGTATTTTAATGTCTTTTAAATGCTGATGTAAAACTGCTTTAAAGCTACTTTTAATTTGCTAAACAAAAAAGTTGCCCTTTTGTACCGCTCACAGTTTCTCAGAACAATTACGGGCTTATTGGGATCAACTCTAACGAAATGAGCTGTGAAAAGCAAACAGTCCTTTTGTGTATTTTAGTCTTCCATAGCTGATTCTTTAGATTTTTGTTGCTTCAAATTATATTCTAAGTGCTTTGTACTTTATGCAAATTTGTATACATTTACATTCTAGTCAACTCGAAAAAACTTTTGGCTAAATTGATTTTTGCAAAAGGATTTATATGTATAACTTGTAAATTTTAAGTAATTTATTAATATATTAAAATTCTCAGTGATAGAAACTTTAAATACAAAAGACTTGATATTCCATAGCAGTATAATTCCTGCTTAAAATTGAAAAGGGTTTAAAAATGTGGTTTGTTGAAATAGTACTTATCAAACAAGCATTTTTAATTTTTTTAAACATTAATTTTCAGTGCTTCAGATAAACAAGCTCCTTACACGCAATGTTACTTCAATTTTTTTATCTTAAATTTTCTAAAAGTAATGAGATAATTAGTGATGCGATTAGTGTATGCTCTGGACTACAAAAAGATTCAAGTTCTGATCTACGGAAGAGATTTATATGACAATTGTGCCAACTTTTCAAAAACCATATTGATTATTTTTTAACATCTTTAACTCCGTACGCGCAATACCTAAACATTGAGAAACGTCATTGAAATCAGTGAAAGTCCTAAAATATTTATGGTAATCCTATCGTTATAAATTGCAATTCTTCATTTAAATCATCTTTAAGTTGAAATTAAAATTTCAAACAAGCTATTTCAAGGGGTGCTAAAACTGTAAGCTTACCAAAAGAAATCTTACAAACCACACACCTTCAGGTGGAAGGTGTGAAATCTTAAATAATTCATGGCCGAAAAGACGTACCGTACCTTGCCTTTCCGTGGTGAAACACTTACAATTGGCAAGCAATTCCGGTACCGTGGCGAATGTTTGTACAGATATTTCTGTGTAATGTGTTGTGGTTTATGATTCTGCTGAAAATGGAACCCCAGAGGGCTCGCGCAGTTGGCGTACCTTGGTACAAGCTCATGAATGCCTAATCGATCCGTTCATGGTACATGGAAAAAGGTGAACAAACGGGGAACACAACCAGTGGAAGGCGTTTGGAGTGTAATAAAATTTTACGATATAATATCTTTGTTAACTAATTAAACGATAGCAAAGCGAGTAATCAAACCGGGTCGTTTAATTCAATAAGAAAATTTACCTTGCTCTAACTTTTAATCCCACCACCTGCCCGAAAGGTGGTGTATGGTAAGGATGGAAGTTAAAATAGCATTTCCGGGTGAGAGAAGAAAAATAAAACAAATCGTTCACTTACCGTGCGCAAGAATGAAACATCATCCTGCTCGGATCCTCCCTCTGCTTCAGCCATGTTGCTGCACTACTACGGCTCTATTTTGGCAGCTTTTGGTACCGTTTCCCTTTAATGGAACAGTTCGGTAATGTACCGCTTGCCCGGTGTGCTTAAAGTTTGCAACACCAGCAGCGATAGAGAGACGTTGATTCACTTTCACTGGACAGCAGTGGCGATGCTGGTGATGCCACCGTTACGCTTTGCTATAAGTTTTGGCAAGATTTATCTAATTCCTTTTGTGTGTCTTTTTTTCTTTTGGCAATCACTGTTCCGCACACTGTTCTGGCACTAGTATTCTTTGCCCGCTGGCACACATTCACCGACGGCCATAATAATCCTTAGCGAGGCACAACTGTTGACACGTGGAAGCTGATGGTGTTGGTGACGGGCGACGATGGCGATGAACAAAACAAGGAGTTATAATATAACGTTTCGCGTTAAAGGTGGTCAAGTTTCGGTTTCGAGAGATCGGTTCGATCGTAGCCGCTGTAGTAGAAGCACGTCGTGAATGTCGTCGTGTGATCCTGCAAAATGAAATGGGAGGATATGCAGAACGGTGAACAAATTCGTACAATTTATTGCAAATTATATGTGAAAGAGATTGCGTGAGAGCGCGTGAGGAAGGCAAGAGGTGAAAAAGGAAAATGAACCACGGAGCAATTTCCGGGGAAAAAGTGGATGAAACAAATTTTGCTCAAAGATTGAGGCTAACGGAGCAATGATGGTGTGTGTGTTCGCCTTCAGTACGGGATGCTGCAAATAGGGAGAAGAAAAAAAGAAAAGTTTGATAAGTTTATTTGTTAAACCTTTTGAGAGTTTGATTTTTACGGCAAGGCGTGATTTATAGACAATGATTTATAGAATAACTTCAGTTAGGTTCGAAGAACACGAATGAATAAAAATGTACTACGAGTATTAAAGCGTTTTGATAACAGATGTCGCCACCAGTTCATTTTTTTGCTGGTTAATCTGGCAACACTGCCATGTTTAAGTGTTTTCAATAGACTTTCTTTTTCTATCTGTCTTTCTTATCTGTCTATTTGCGAGAATGTAAACGACGTTTATTTCTTTGAAAACAAATTTTGTGCCAAAGAACGTGTTTTTTGGGTAATTCTACCTATTTATTTCTTTTATGTAACTCTTTTAAAACCTAAAATGGTTAGTTTTTTGGTATATAAAGAATATTCAGAAGAAGATCTTGGTGGGACCAGCAGAATGAGGTCTATTATGAGTTACTATCCATAATCGAAAAGATAACAAGAAAGTCTTGTAACAATAGATGCCGAGAGAAAAACGGCATTTTTTTCAGTTTAACAAAGACAACTCGCGGTCACATGGTTAAAACGTACTTAGAGACGATTGGGAGCTTCTTCGTTACATCTCGCTGTATTGCCCCGTACGTTACTCCTTCTGTTTACGGATTACTGACTGACCAGAGCACATACAATATTAGATCGATTCATAAGTAGTAGTATTTGTTTATTTATTGTATTTGACAGCTTTTATTTACAGTACAAGATTTCAAAAAGAAAAAGCAAGAAAATAAACAACGTAATAATAAGTCACTACTTCTGCTACTAATTTTAGTCTAGTCTAGAGAAGGCTTGATCTTTTTCTCTTAGTGTAATGAATTTCATTATGTTTTTTTTTCAGTTTGGAAAATTTGAAATCGAAGGAAGATTTTCATTAAAGTGCCTTAAACTCTTTTCAGTCATAAGCATTAAAGTTTTAAGCAACTAAATTAAAATATCAAACTGATAATAAATAATTTAATAATTCAGGTTTATACATGTTTGAAGCTTTAATCCTAGTATAAGGAAAATTTTATTCAATTTTCTAATGTTTTAGTTTTAAATAAATAAATAAATAAATTAAAAGCTTATTAGAAGTGTCTTTTTAACGTTTCAATCCATTTTATTGGTACTATTTTAACTTTTCTATATTTTCTTCCTTCTTTACGAAAATTGTGTATTCCATAATTTTATAATGAGTAACATTATCACATTATCAAAACTGCAAACCCTCGAAAAATGATGGCAACCACAATGTTGGTGCGTCGGTATAATAAAAAATTCCCGCACCTCACCAGCATTGTAAAGTGCAAATTGGTTCCTTCCGACCGGTTTTTCATTAATGCATAGCACATTAATTTTATATCTCATGTACGTAATCTACTCTACTCTTCCTCAAAAACACCTGCCACCACCAATACCAACACCACATGGTGGTGGATAATTTATCCCGTTGTTGTATTTTCAAGTTCACCCTCGCCTTATTTATGTTCCTCCGTTGGTCATGGTGGATTGAAGCAACAGCTGCTCGGTGCCGGCAGCGACCGATCGCATTAAAAATGGCCTACAAAATCCTTTCCGGTCGTTTCTGTGTGGCTGTGTCTGTGTATGTGAGGGAGAGCTTTTTTTCCACTTTACCGTTCCGGGTGGTAAAGTTTGCTTCTTATAAGCATTAAAGCAACAGTTTTCCGGCTGGTGTAGTATTCGTAGCAAATTTGAGATCTTTTTTCTTCCACCAGGACGTGCCTTACCAAGTACGCTTGTGGCTACTGTCGGTTGAAGTTGAATTGTTAGACACCGGTCTGGTTGGTACGAGCCCCAAAACTCTTCCCTTTTGCGATACGATAGTTTTGGGCAATTTCGTTTATATGCGAATGGGATAATGTGCGAATTTGTATGGCAGGATAGAGTAGGCGGGTGCGACATTCATTTTCCACAGATAGTGTCCGGAAGACGCAGCACTATCGTCTGTTGCCGAAGGATGGGCATAAGGATATAACTTCCCCGGTAAGCTCCTGAGTTTGTTGCGAATGGATTGGAGTACGGTGCCAAACACACATAAAAGCCAACCGTAACGGTGTACCATCGTCGACAGTCGTTTTTGGCCTCGATAAAGATGGCTTTGCTTTTGGTTTTGGTGGCGTGGAACTTGAGACGAAAGGTCTACCGGCTGGTAGACAGAATGGAGGTGTAGTGTTGATTTTTTATACCTTCCATTCTCATCCTCATCGTTTTGGGACGTTCGCTTATTTTTATTGGTGGATGGTGTCATGCGAAGGAAAAAAAAAGCTCACAAAAAAGCCAAGAAGCAACCAGACCGGTACGGTACACAGATAACGGGCAAATATTTGCACATCGTGTTTACCATTGAATGATGAACTGTGGGACGGCATAGAAAGATGAAGCGAAAACAGATGATTAAGGATCGAACGTGGAATGGTTTTTTTTTGTAAAATCGTTTCTGAAACATTCAATATTGTTATTGCTCTTATCGACCGAAGGGCCAGTCCTGCTCGAATTATTACACATCGCCATACTGTCGGTATAATTTTATTAATGTCTCTTCCATTCGAGTTTATTTACAACTTTTGGTAGAAGAAATTGGAAAATAAGGTCAAGGTTTTTTTTTGTTTGTTAATGTAGGTGACATTGTTAAAAGTTATCAAGATTTTCAAACTTCCGACAGGCTCTTTCCGCCATCAGACATCGTGCCGAGAAGTTGTATCGTGCTCGATTTCTAAATGGTGGTTTGTTCCGTTTAGCCACCCACAGAATGGAATCAAAAATGGTAAAATAGCATCCAGTCACGCAAGACACGGAAACGTACCGGCATCAGATTGCAGTAAACTTGCAGTTGATTGAGAATGCGAATTCGTTTTGTACGAATCAGAAAATTTGATCTTTTATAGTTAGACGATTAGAAGGTCATGTGACATGTACCAAAGAAAAAGATGCAGAAATTGAGATTGAAGATTTTTTTTTTTGGTGATATAAAACTAAATTTAGCAGTCTGTATTAAATCGATTGTTTTCAAATCGATTGTAAAGAATTTTTAACCCAAATAGGTGTCAGCAAAATTCTGCAAAACTTATCGCTTGTTTTGCAGCAAGAAGCACAATCGATCGATTTTCCATCCTCCGGGCGGCCATGAAACTTTGTTAAGGGAAAAGTCATGAGATAAGGCAAAACGCGGCCTTACTTCGGTCCTCGGTATCGGGTACCCAGCTGCCAGCGCTTTTTGCCACCACTTCCTAATCGGATTATCCGGAAAATCGATGATCGGTTAGGATGAAACCGTTGGGCTGGCGTGTTATGGCGTGATGTAAACGCTTATCGGAGTAAGCAAAGTGAATGATTTTTCTCACCAGCGTTCGCAGTGTGTGCTGTCAATGGAGCTGCACTTTTGCTGCGATAAAATGCATGAGTATGTTGCATGTAAATATTCAGCAGTGTTGCATCTCTGTTTCGACTGATTTACTAAGAATACATTTGTTAAATTTTAATATTTTTTAAATTTAGTGGAAATTTATTTTAAGACAACATACAAATAAATTATGATAACATAAAGATAAGGATAAAGAGGGAAAGCTTCAGAATTGTATGGCTACAGAAACGTTGTGTGATGTGGTTTTCTCCGTAGGAAACGGTTTCCGATGCATGACAAGAAATATTTATTGTCAGCTCTTGCGGCCGTTATGGGTGACCACAAAATGGAAATTATTTTCCTCTCGTTTTTGTGATTTTTTTTGAAAATATGAAGAATAGGCAAGTATAACTTTATGGATATTAAAATAAATATTTTTTTCCTAATTAAGGACGACCAAGCTGTATCAAGATCTCGTATCAGGATAGTCATTAATTTTACGGGGAACGGTTTAGATGGGATTTGTTACCCGATCCTGTCGTGTAGAGACCGTCGTCGTTATTGCAATTATTTTATTTGTTGCTATTGTTATGAAGTTTAAGTAAGTATGACTTACTTAATAGATATGCTATTAAAACAATTATGTTAAAAATACATTTGTAAATGTATGTTTAAATTATCTCTACATTAATTTTAAGTAGTTTTCATTGTTAAACATTATTATGACTTTCTGTATCCTTTTGCTGTATAAACAACAAAGCTATGATACTGTGAAGCTCAACAAAACCATATTTTTGTTGCTTTTATTTTCATCTCCAATTAAACATCGACCATACAAAATCGTGCAAAACACGAACAGAGTGGAAAAAAACTATCCTTCCCCGTGTCGTTTGCTTGGCGTCAGCAAAAAAAGGCCCACACAAATAAATTTCCCTCACCAACGGACTGGCATTTTCACTTCCAGCCCCAGTGAGTCAACATTCGCACGAAATGGAAGCAATTAGTGAGTTTCGTATCGTTTCCTTTCATTAGTCCGTTGCCGTGGTAACCGTGCGGAACGAGGATTTTGATAAGCACCGAGTGCTTCTGGAGTGTTTTTTTTGGAAGTTGTTTCTACAGCGATAAGATCTCGTGAGGATGAGCGGATGATTGGTGACTTAGTTTAGCATTTGGGAGAGCTTTAAGCGTACAAGTGTTGCTTGTTTAAAAGCATAGGAGCATAATTGGTTTTTTAGCTCGAAATGCGTAGGATGTAATAATGTAATGTAAACTAGTGATGGGAAAAATAACAAATATTTAGTAACGGGCCGGTACCTGTTTGTTCGGAAGATGGATGGGGGGTGTGGCAATTGCAGCGCAAAAATTGTCAAACAAACTGCTACTTCATACTGCCTAGTATGGACATTTTATGGAGTTATTAGCAATAATAACAATAATAATACTAATAATATGACCGTTAGGTATGTAGGACTTCTCTGTTACTCTCTTGTATTTTACCAGGTTCCGGAAACAGATGGGGTGTCTTTGTTACTCTAATCCATTTTACCATGTACAAGTACCTGGTTACTTTTGGACCTGGTCGTCGGCCTAAGTATCCGGTAGCTTTTGGACCTGGTTACTTTACGTGTTATTTTATCAGGTAAAAGTACATGGTTACTTTGGGCCTGGTCGTCGCATTGAATTCCATAGTGTGTACCTGTTCGCTTATGTACCTGATGTAATCAGTTTTTTTTTTAATTTCTGGACCTGGTCAGGGTCGTTACTTTAATGTAACGGTTCCGATTCACCAGGTCCAGTCGTACTTTCCCATCACTTAATGTAACTAAGTTAATAAAGCATAAGATGTTTAAGGAATAAAAACTTTAACTGCTTTTACTTGTTGTGTGATTGAGCATAAAGTTGGTATGTTACGTTTATTCCAATAAATGTAATACGTCTATTTTATAATATTCCTGATTTAAATTGATATCAGAACTGATGGTAATAAACGAC
Organism: Anopheles funestus; assembly: GCF_943734845.2. Taxonomy (NCBI): domain Eukaryota; kingdom Metazoa; phylum Arthropoda; class Insecta; order Diptera; family Culicidae; genus Anopheles; species Anopheles funestus. The sequence goes on along the minus strand of NC_064599.1, from coordinate 74,654,534 downwards.
CGATCGATTGGATTCTTTATGTTTAATTTGACAGTTTCCCGGAAGGAACCAAATCCTAAATTCACGAGATTTTTCAAGTTCATAAAATCAAAGAATTTTATTACAATTTTATTACAACGTATTATTCTCTTGTAGGAAAATAGAAAGATACCAATAGAATGACATTTCCCTTTACAAAATGGTGGGATACCATGCGGGAAATTATTTACACTCTTCCTAAGACATTCCTTTAGTTATTCTCAGTGGCTCTCTCACTTTAGTTGGAATGAAGACAAACGAAAACAATCACCGCATAAGTGTTGCTTGGGTGCATTTAATTATTATAGCGCAGCCCGAACCGTCCTCGGGAATGCTTGCATATGCGGAACGGATGCTAGCAGCCTGAAAGGACATGATCTACATAATGAATGGTGTGAAATTCCAGGGCAGAGCTCTTTACTTGCATAGAAGTAGTTGAAATAATAATGTAAGCTAGATTGCAACTGCCATTTGTGATTATTCCAGCCATTGAGGATCTTATAAATAATTTATTAAATTTATTCAATCTATTAGCAATCGTGATTTTTTGTACGTTTGCCCATATTTTAGTGAAAAATATTCAAATAATAAAAATATTTCAAATCCATTATAGAACATCTAAAAATATCAAAGCAAAAGAATCAAACACATCACCAGGAAGTTATAAAAATATAAAATTTCCTTCTCAGAAAATCATTTTCCTACCAGAGGGATGTTTGTTGCTACAGAGCTGTAGAAAAATAATATCGAAAATGACTGTACGCCGTACATTAATATCACTCTGCGCTTACTTCATCGGTTTTCATACACTAATAACCGCTCTGCTAGCACATATAGCAGTATATAAGACACACAGCCTCGTCTCGATCATCTGTTGAGAGTGAAGAGTTTTGAGTTCAATGTTAAAAATAGCTCATCGTTCTGTATACATTGAACATTGGAGATTCGGTCGGCATATACATCCGGCCCGGTACACCACAAGAATCGGTGACAATGAACTGTTTTTGAAGCGATTCTTACACCATCTACCAGCTTCTATTGCATAGCTGCTAAACAATGGTTATGGCGTTTTGTTAAGTGTCCAACACGTTCGTTACACAGTATTATGAAATCGGATTATTTCCCATCGCTAAACCGTGTTTGAAAAAAAAATCATCTATTTGATGAATTGCCAAAAATGTTGACAAAATGTATGAATGAGTCTTATATTGGTGTTTGCTGGTTTTTGGCAGACTACTGTTAGGTGTGAACGTTGTTTTATGACTCATGGTAGATATCGTTAAATGTATTTTCTGAATGAAACAATTTATTTTTTTTCTTTTTTTTCTTCTTTTTTATACTAATCCTGCGCTTCCGAGGGGAATAACACAGCAGGACGCACAGCAGATGACGTTTTTCAAATAACAATACAGGAAATTATCGTTGCATAGATGTGAAGCAACATAATCTTCATCATTATGTCATTGTATTCATAGTAATTTAAAGCTAAACGGATATTACAAATAATCCATTCCACAGTTTTTATTGTGAATTTGATCCTTTGGGTTCTGTCTTTCATCGTAAAGAATATAAATAACCATCGAGCATGAGTAACATGCATATCGCATCTTAGTACGGAAATTAGAGAGAAGGAAATTTTGAATAAATTTATTTTAATTTAATAGTATATTTTTTTTTTGCTCGGTTTGAACGGCCTGGCCGTATCAAGAGTATTAAAAACAAAACTACAGCCTGAATAGTCACTCACTTATCCCCATGCAAAATCTCAAATTTCCAAAGTTTGAACGTTTTTGTTTCAAAATAATTTACAAATTGGTACTTCGAATTTTTCGGAGTATCTACGACAAGTAATAGCGATGTTTGTTACTAACACTGTTACTTTTGCTCTAGAATGAACTAACTATACTCATGAGTAAACGGCCACATCTGCCATGCAAATTATGAGATAGAAATATATTGAACACAAACCAAAAAAAAACTTTTGCTCGAGCTTCTACAGTTAGAAGCTTAAAACCTAAACTCCTAATTAAACTCCTAAATTAACTCCTAATTAAATTAATATTGGTAAAAAATAAGACATGATTTTCATTATCATCTAGAAACCGATTAATACCAGATTGGGTTCCAATTTAATCAAAAAATATGCTCGTATAGAATTTATAATAATTCAATTATAATTCTTATCAACGTCCAGTATGAAAGAACGTCTTTACACGAAAGATCCGGTGAAAATTTCAGCCCAGGATGGGTTACTTATGTTTAATTATCCAGCTACGATTACATAAATGGTCAAGGTCAGCCAGTAATTGGGGGCCACAATTCGTTGTGTATGTGTAAGTTATTAGAACTCAACTAACACAAATTCTGCAATCTCCCCACACCATTTGAATATGTCATGGTGGTCATCTTCATATTTATTAGCCCTATAGAGCTCTTTAAAGTTGTGACTTTACCAACATTTTAGAAATTTTGTTTAGTTTAATTTTACAATTCTTTTGAATTTAAGTTTCGTGTTTTGTAAAATAGTAGAGATAAATAAATACTAACCTTTTTCACATTGAAACAGCTGACTTTCTTTTAAATGTTTAGATGAATAATCCTTCTTAAAGTTAAATATCCAAAGCATCTCCGTATTGAAGGGGATCGTAGCGTTTCTTTCGTTCTCTATTAGCAACACTGTCTGTGACATAAAAACTAGTAATACAGCATAAGACACATGTCATGTTTACAACATAAATTTCAACCCACAAACAAGTATGCTTTCTCTCCAGCATCATGTTTTGCGCACACTATCAACACATTCCATTAAAACTGAAGACATTTCGAGCGGCTTTTTTTCACTTCCTTTTGTCGATTTTTGAGCCTGATTGGCTTGTTTGATTCACATCGATACACGCACACTAACGCTCTCACGCATGTTTTCACTGTGTTTTGTAAAAAACATGGCCCATACGCACATCTCGAAACGAAAATAAACTCTTTTCACGCTTTCGAAAGTGAGATTTTCTTCACTAAAGCCAGCTCACATCCTAGATGCCGGTATGGGCAGAACACGATCTACAGGCGCACGCGCATCTTACGCTTGTGCAAGCAAAACCCCCACTAACACAGTGACCGTCGTACGCACTCGCACTTGTACAACGGATCACAAAATGCATGGGGCAATTTTTGTTGTTTTCGCTGCTGTTGTTGGCTAACTTTGACCCGGTACGACACCCGGGCATACAGGCCGAGGATCGCGACGTTTCGGAACAAGAAGAAGTTGTATTCGGTTTTATACGGCTACGGCCGACTACGCTGGTTGTTGTTACATTTTTGTATCTTCTTCTTCCTCTTTTCTGCCACTGTCACTGTTGTGTGAGATGGTAACCACTCTTCGGGGGGTTTTCTTTTTTGCTCAAAACCGGGAAGAGCAAAGCAAAAACCATCGGCCGGTGGCCGGTTCGATGGTGCTCTCGTGGAGGTATTTAAAAATAAAACTTTTCACTTGCCACTTTTGCTAGGCCAACTTGCCTCTCTTTTTTTTTTACTTGGGGTTTGAACCACTTCGTACACGGAGCCATAATATTATTTTTCACAACCCTGGGCAGGAGGGTTTTTTTCCTTTCGGAAACATCCGGAAGCTCAGGATTGACAAGCAGGATTGATTTAATTTTATCCACCACTGGGGTATGAACGCACCCAATTTAATTTAAGTCGTGACGGATTAATATTTGCATCACGCACTGCACTACGATTATCTAACAATTAATTCATTCACTTTGCATTGGTTGCGTTCGATGAGCAGGTTGCGTAGTAATGGAAGCTGTTGCTTCACTCACTAGAACTTAGAATAACTTTCACGATCACACTGGATCACACTGGAGCACGTACGCATGCACTAATTATGAAACAGCAGCAATCGACGAAAAACCCGTAATCCATGGCCCGGGTTTTCTTTTGGGGAAACTACACATCACCTACCTTCCCGGCAACGACCGACACACACACACACGCACACTGGTATGCTCAGCGCACCCACTGGCGCAATGAGGTGGGCGACGGTGAGGCAAAAACTCGGCTCGATGTTCACTCTTCCACGGCTCGACTACGAATGGGTGCGTTCCTTGGGGTCGATATTTTAAGATCGTCCGAAGCGCTTGTCTTAAACCGTCGTACGCGAACCTCGAGAAGCGACCTGTCGACGGGGTACACCACGGTGTACCAAAAATATCACCTAGCCTGGTCGTCCCCGGGGGCAAACTGCTACTGGCTGACACTTCCGAGCAACCTGCTTTTGGGATCGGTGAGTTCATGAGTATTTTTTTTTTCGAACCGCGGATCTTCGTTTGAAAATATTCGGTAACTTAATTTTCGATGATGGGCACTAGGCAATTCTTTCTTACCTCAATCATACCTCTTTCGCAAATGTGTTAAAGTTATTTAGAAAAAATCGATTGTGAAATTCATACGTATTTTGTGGCATTTAATGCAAAGAGATCGTAAAGTGATGTTGAGAAGGATGTAAAAATAAAGTAAAAACCCTTCGCTATTTAGCATTTCCGCAATAATAGCGATTAAATAGTAGAAAAGGAATGAATGAAATTATGATTTTTTCAATAAAATGTAAGATCACGCTGCAGAAATTGTAAAATTTTATGTCTTTTTTTAAAGCATAACGATTTTTTTAATTAAAATGTTATGTTAACCAAAAGTTAAATAATAAAGATTTATTTAACAAAACTGTCTTCATTAAGGTTATTAAGATAAAGCACTTAATAATTATTCAAACAGAACTTCAAAAATGGATTAATTGTACAAAAACAAAGCTTAATGATTGAATACGACAATTTTGTGTTAATCATGTTTAGCATTTTCATGGCGTAAGATAGACAATTAATTAAATCTATTTCATGTCTACAAAATCAAGTACATTTTAGATGAAACTCCATTTTTTTTGCTTTCGTTTGATGTGCAAAACAGCAAAGACAGTTCAAACATGCAATTTTATTTCCTAGAGCTATTAGAGATTTGAAGAAAAAAACCGTATCGAGTGTATTCTTAGTTATGCTATTTATAAAGCATAATCAACCACAACAAATCGTTTAAAAGCTCCTCAAGGTGGTGTATGGTTTGCGAATTGAAATGGAAACAACTTGATTCGAACGAGTTGCAAGGTTTCGTATTGTATGGTTTGAAACAATGTTGAGAGGTATCGAAATTGTGATCTTCATATCATGTGGAAAAACATTAGTATTTGACATGTGTTTGAAATATAAAAAAGCAATTAACAAATTTAAACGTTTCACAAAAAGATTGAAATAAGAAGTAAATTTTTCTTGATTTAAATATATCAAGAAAGTTTTTTTTGCCCCATATTTTTAAAATAAGATTCTAAAACTCACATTTGGTATGTCTAATAATTTTGAATTAAAATTACGTCTTTCATTCCTTCCATTAAAATTTAATGTTATTAATGACTAAATAGAAATAAAATGACACATCAGCTTTTTACCACTTAAACCTTCATTTTGAAGTAAAAGTAAGCGAAACGATTATAATCGTTCCTTTTGCATGCTGCCCGTTATAACATCAATCAAACTGTCTGGTAATGAATGTTGTTTTGCCTTTTCGCACACAACCGCAATGAAAATGCAAATATCGGTTTGGGGTGGTCAGAATTTCAATCCGCGCTTCACAGTTCATAAAATTGTAAATGTATCACTCTTGCCACATCTTCACTTGTACCGTCAATATTTGAACTGATTTTATGGTTCATGCTCGAAGCAGGTTTGGTAGCATTTTTAGCAGCACAGTAACGTTTTGCCTTTTTTTTGTTCTATTTTGATGAATCACGGTGTGGTGGAAACATTCCACCAGACGTACAGGACAGTGTGGAGAGTAAAGTTTTCAACAATCATTTTTCACCTTCCATTCAAACTTCACGTTTTGCTCGTTACTTCCATCGTACGTTTTGCTCTTTGTAGTATGGCGTCCGTTCGGGGGTCTGCTAACTTGCGTGCTGTCCGTTAGGGAAAGCGATTCGTGAGCTAATTTTATTTATGCGCGCGAAAATCTTCCACGCACAAACGCTCCCGTTCCTTGCGTGCGGTGTAACCACACGCACACAAGCCCTTGCCACGGTGAAGAAACACAAAGGGAAATGTTTATAAACTAGAACAACGAATTTTTTTAAAGAGGGGATAGTTTTAACAAAAAAGAGAGAAGAAATTAGTTCTGTTGTAAATTTTCCACCTTAAATTTGGTATACAAATTCCTTTTCTTTTCAAAAGTTGGCAACGATCGTTATAAGACAACTTTACAAATAAAGTAACATATCGGGCACCATCAATGTGCTATATTTATTACACTATCGTTGAGGTTGAAAAAAAAACACACGCAAAACGCTGCATCCATTCCGAGAGTTAACTGCACTTAACACGATGTAGCTGATGCTCTGCTGGCAGGAAGTGTTGGAATGCGTTTGAATAATTGATCCATCAAGCTAACGTTCGATGAGTTGTGTGGCAATAAATAAAGAGAACAAGGAAGAAAAAAAAAACTACCGTTCCGTTTCCGTGTGCCACTTACAAAACGGCTCCCGTTTTGCTTTTCACTCTTACACACAGGACGCACCACGGGACGTAAGGAAATGCGTGGCCTTCGGTGGCCTTGTTTCGATCTCGACTGAAAACCTACTCTCGACTGTTGCAGTGCTCGAGCCAAAAAACCGAACTTACTCAATCGAGATTGCGGTATCGAGATGAGCAGGGTTGTATTAAACCTTGGACATATGTTGTTCTGTCATCCGAGTTCATTCCGTTGTTTTGAAGACGGGATTTGATACAAACTTTAAATTGTTAGTTATATTTTGTTTGAAATTATTGGAAATTTCTTTAACAATATTTAATGTTCCTTATTTCATTTATTATTTTACACACCCCTTTTATGATTCAGTGGGAAAACCATCTGGGAAATGTACAACAACTTAATTTGGTTTCGCATGAAACCACTACATCCACAGGCCGCAATGCTGCATCAATGTATGTGCTTTCGTTCGTGTTTCGAGCAGTTACCGAAGTTGTTTCGCTGTTACTGCAAGATTCGACCATAACAAATGCTTCTCGCACCCTTGGGCGCCATATTCCTGCCCTTCAATCCGACGCTTCCCACTGTCCGAGGCAATGCTTTCGGGACAGCTGGATTGCGGTCTGGTTGACAGCATGCGCAACAGCTCTGAAACGGGAGGTTTGCTTTCGGCTAGCCGGCAAAGTATCACACCCATACACACGCAACAGGCACGATAGGTACAGTAAAGTTATTTAACACTCCGTTTAACGCATTGTAGTCCTCGGTTGCATGTGTTGGATATGGTGTAACATTTGTTGATTAGTATTTTCGAGCATTTTTACTCTGATATACCCCTTACGCGCATGCATGCATTGGATACTCTTGCTGGTTGTATGAGTGTACAGTGTAACAAGCAGCAACGTTGCTTAGAGACGGGACGATATACGGTCGGTACTGTTGACGTGCGAGTGAAGCATTACTTTCCGCAGTATCAACCTCGCTGATTGATCAGCTGTTAGGACGTGGGCGGAGAAAAGGAAATGGAAAATTTATTTTTAATTCAAAGCAACAAACTTGCTCCGAAGGAAATTGTTTCAATGGTCAATGGTAATGCAGCTACTGGGGATGAGTGGAAAGGCGGAAACAGTTACTGCAGTGCATTGTTTACATTTTGAATGCATTGCGTGGAGTCATATTTAAATTATTACTGTAATAGCTGGTACTTGTGTGTAAGTGATAAACGACTGTTTTGTACAAAATGATTATGAAAACCCGTTAAGATCGTGAAATAAAAAAATGAAAGTGTAGCATTTTTATTTGAAATTGTTTTTAGTTTTAGTAATACTATTTTTTTTAGTAATACTATGTTTTTTTTATTCAAAACTAGTAAAATTAGGTTGAAACCACCAAGAAAATAGGTTTTAATGTTTTTTTTTATAAAACACCAGGCGTCTCCATTAGAATGCACATAAAGGCGTTCTATTTAAATATTAAGAACCACCAGGCGTCTCCATTACATTGGGGGCTTATTTTTAATATTATTATGAATAGATTATTTAGAGTATTGGCGATACCAAACATGTTCTCGCAAACAAATTTATGGTAAAAGAATATTATATATTTCAGTAGACTAATCAAATTTTTACGAAAAACAAGATTAGAAATAGAAAACAAAATTCGGTCGGTTTTGATAAATGATTCAAGGATCAAGTAGCAAGCTTACCTTCAATTCGTATACCTCCCATATGGTCTAGTGGCTAGGATATCTGGCTTTCACCCAGAAGGCCCGGGTTCGATTCCCGGTATGGGAAAAAACTTTTTTATAATTTTTTTTAATACAGATCAATCCAAGAGTGTATCTTTGATACCTCAATGTCATCATTAATATTAAAATAAAATATTTAAAACACTACACAGATAATGCACAGATTTACTTTATTTCTTCTCAAAACTCATACATCATACGATTGAAGATCAAATCTGTCGTCATCGTCGTTAAGTTTTTTTTACACTTTAGCATTACTTCATCTCTGTAAGCTTTGTTATGTATTTCTAAAGAGACTATCTATAAGAAATGTGTATTAAAACATTTGTTTATGCTACTTTTCTGCTATCTACCATTTCGATGTACATATGCTGTTAGACGGCCCATATGCGCTTGATCGTATGTATTGCACGATTTAAAAGTAATAAAATGTAATGCACATCCAATGTTTGTTTGACGCTGCAATAATGAGATCCTTCTAGAGGTATGAAAGAGTGTATATAAACCACAAAAGAGATATCCTTTACTATTATAGACTGTAAGTATATTATATTTGTCATAGAAGGAGTTGTAAAGTAAGTGTAGAAAGCGTCTGTGTTAATAATTCTACAAACGTTTTGACAGTTTGATGATCAGTTTTGCAAAAAATAAGACCATTTTCTCTCATGATGTAAAACATATATGTAAAGAGATGAAGAATCTCGCGAAACTGTAGTACATTACTGTATAGTTTTAAAAATTATTGCAAAACATTTGAATTTTAAAATTAACCATTAACTCCTGTAAAATTGGTTCTTGCTTATTGACATGTTAACTTCTCCGGCGGCAATATTTATATCTTTGGCCTATAATTTCTTTAAAAATGCTACTAAAATGTATCCTTTGATATTTTATATTTACAAGAACAGGGTAACGCAGATCAAATTAAAACAAATTAAATTGCATCAAACCTTTACTTAATAGTACAATAATAACGTATATGAGGTAATTTGAAAGGGGTTTTAATTTTAGTAAGAAAACTCTTCAACAATCAAATGATTAAATGGTAAAAGAAACCCTTGTATTGAATGGGGTTTAACAAACAATTTTGATTTATTGTCAATTGTTTCCAATAACATTCAAAAGGAATTGTTTTTTTTTGTATACTGGAACAGAGGTTATACCTATGAAGAAATTTAAACTGTATCTATTAATTGCCTATCGCTTATAATTGACAATGTTGACCCAATAGATGTTCATTTGAATGGTTTTTTTAAAATTGCGTTTTACTTTGGTAGTTTACATGGTTTCTTTTTAGGGATTAAATTTGAACAAATCAGTTTGTAAATAATTGCATGCAATTGTTTTTCCACATTATATTTGACCGATCTCAATTTCACTTGGTACACAAGAGAAACAAAAACCTTAACCAACTTTTTTGTTTGTCAATCTTGTATCCATCTTTTACGCGTAAAACGGAAAGTAATTTTAATATTTTGTTTTCTTTTCAATTACAAATCGATTGCGTTTGCTTCTTTTTAGCGTCACCAACCTAATTATGTTGTTACACACCGCCATTTTAATTATACGACTAGCGACGAAAACTAGCCGCACTAAACAAGATGCCCGTCTGAGTCGGTATATCCAACGGACACATTGTATGACGCCAAACTGGAGCTAGCTGGCGGATCGTAAGCTCCCATCAGTAAGCTACCACCGGAACTGGAACCAACGTTCAGAGTGTGACCGTGTGGTTCCATCATGAAGAAACCACTGCTTGGCCCAGCGACGTACTGGTCCGATGGGATGGGTGATGGATTGTGTACACTGTACAGCTGGTGTTGGTGTGGTAGTGTCGAATAGGTGTGACTTCCGCTAGCGGAACTATTGCTACGCTTTGGATCTTTCAGAATACCTTGCGGTTGCTTCGGTGTCGATTGGACGGCTTGCGAGATGCTGGCACTAAGGTTTCCGAGCGGAATCGTCGAAGATAGACTGCCGTCGTGCAGGTGGCCAACGGTTCGATGGTGTGTATGATGCGTTACGTCCGGTGGTGGTACCATCGTTCGAGCGACTCTTCGTAACGTTTCGGAAGAGCTTTCTGCTGGTGCTATGGAGGCTAGTACGGGTAATGGAGGTGTTGGAAACTCAACACCTGGATAATCCTGAAATGGAAGAAAAGAAAACAGCGCCATTTTTCAAATTGAGCTTTCGGAAGTGAGCGAAGCTTTTCAGAAGCTTTCATTTTTATAATGCGTTACAGCGTTACATACCATCGGAGGATAGAAGCGGTCGCTATTCATGTGATAGTACGAACCATCCATAGTGGAGTTTTTAAGTCTTTCGGTGGGTCCGGATTGATCATATCCTGAAAAAGTTTAGATTGTTTATAAAATGTAATAAGTTTGTGAATGTTCTCAGTAGAAAGGAGAATAAATTTGCAATAAATGCAATATATGAAAATACATGAAATAAAAATCAAAATGTTAGTTTGAAAGAACAATAGTTGGATAATTATTTTATACGAAATGTATATTTTTGTTTCTATTACATGGGCTTGCTTTAGATAAAAAAAGTTAAAAAAGAATGAAGATTAAATATGTAATGCAAAAATTAAACGAAAATCAAGCTTTTCCTTAAAATAGGAGCGCTTATTTTGCACAGTTGAAAAACCCTGCCTCAGAAATATTTCAACGCAATTTCATGAAATATTTCACCGTACCCTAGTAATAATACAAGAACGCAACTTTTTGAAGCTTTTCATGAAAATTGTTCACTTTGAAATTCATCTTGAGGCTCCATGAGAAAATTATAAACTTCAAACTAAGCTTACCATTTTCAGTGCCAGTATTGCTAGCGTAATGAGGTAAGTTACTTTCTTGCTGATATCTTGGTGGTTGCATTTCTCCACCATCGATTAGATACGTGGATACTGCCCTTTTCCGTGTTTCATCCTGTAAGAGAAGACAAAAGAACAGATCGTGTTGTTAACAGCAATAAGAAAATGTACAAATGTAAGATTGTTCAAGGCTCTTACCATAAAATCTGGTTGACTACCATCGTTTGAATATGCGTCGCTTTTCTCCGAAACGCTCGACAGCGTCTCACCGGTGACTGTATCGTTGTACGAACTGGGCGCATACATTTCAATTGTGGCCGATTTACTGTTCGGATTTGATGAGTCTAGCGTATAAAAAACAATCATACATTAGTTTTAATTATTTATGCGTACAGTGCGTGGTTCGTTTCCGTTTGTTTACCCCTGAACGGTGGTTACTCAATAATAATCATAACATTGTAGCTAGTATCAATTGTACACTTGAGTGTATAACCATTAAGAGAGTGTCTTGATTTCGGTTTCCAGCGTATCATAAATCAATCCCACTAATGGGTCCCTTTCTGGTGGTTTTGTGGTAAAAATGCTTCATAACAATATGATTGATAATATAAGATTGCAAAGTAGATAATGGCATTAAAAAGCTATGGATGAATTAAAAACAAAACCCGTACACACACACTCCCACACACACAAATAGGAACCAACCAACAACAACAACAACAGTAATCTCCGATTATGTCACATTCCTTCAGAGCGCACAGATTAGCCGGAGGACAATTTTGTGTACTGTTTTCACTGATGATATCAGTTCGATGAAAAGTTATAATCATGATTGATGTTCCCGTTGACACCTGTGGTCTCGTAAGGCTTTGTTACACCACCCCGAGAACCTCCGGACTCCGGCAAAAAAAACCGTTTCCTAGTCCGGTTTCCATACTACGCCGCCCATAAGGCTTTAGAGATGTCTGATTTGTGGTTTGATTGTCGGGATTATCAGCCTGAGGGTAATCGACACAATTTAAATTATCACACCTCTGTATACTTTGCGGCGCTTATATACCGGGTTGGACGTAGATTAAAGATTGTTCATTTGTTTAACGTGTTGTGCTTGATGCAAGCCTAATTTATTGCACAGTGCGATGACATATGCAAACTCGCCTAAAGCGGTTGTTTATTAATGGAAAAGAATTTTTGCCAGTGTTGTAAAGCGGGATGTATTTAAATGATGTAGAGGGGAAAAAACAATCAAATTATTAGTCATTGCTTGCAGCGTGAAGCTTTGGTTTAATTCTGTTTTTGTTTTGTGCTTCCACAAACTTAAAACACATTAAAAGTAGATTGTTATGGTTGTACGCTCCTGAAGCTATGCAATTTATTTTCAACAAGCAACTGAAGATTACTAAGGTCAATACATAATTCGGGACAGAAAAATGGTTTCTAAAACCAAGTTTAAAAATTCAAACCAATCATAAAATTCGTGCTGTTTTTTGCATACTTTCTGGCGCTTTGTGCACAGTAGTAGTAGTAATATTTATTGATGGATTACATTTTCTGTTCAATTACATATTTCATATTGGTTCTGGTAGCGGCGCTTTGTGCACAAATACGCTTTAAGTGCTATTTTTATAGTTAAAAAATATTTAAGTTTAGTTTAAAATTTCCTGCAATTTCACTGCGCTAAAAATTGAATCGGTTCAATCGAATCAAAATTTCGTTCAAAATTTTTATTTTAAATAAACAACAGCAAAACGTGTTGTATCGTTTATTTTCCCATCAACTGGCTGATGAATGCGATGAAACATCTGGTTGGGAGAAAAATTGAGCTAAATAAAAAAACACCCAAAACACTACCGAACTGGGCATAGCTGTGAACAAATTTAAGCTGATGTTAGAAAACATTCGTTTGATGTACAAGCGGAACAGTATAAGATCGGGGGGAAAAAAGCTCTCCCACTTTCAACAAGGATTTAAGTGAAGAGACGGTGGTACAAAAAATGAGTTCGGTGTAGTTTACCTTTAGCCCGCTTCCTCACGATGAAGCAAGCCACGAGGCCAGCGTTCACGATCAGCAAACAGAGTCCGGCGAAGGCGAAGCAAAATATCACGAAGCTGGGCAATGCTGCCTTTTCGCTCAGCTCCACCGGAATCGTTGCGTCCGATCCTGTTTGGTTTTTTTTTTCATTTTGACCCCGCACGAGCGCCAGACCAGTCGATGCGTAAATGCGTCCGTACGGTGTGCGCCAATCCATTCGAATGCGTTTTTTGACATTCGGCAAGTGCGCGAGGTGCGTGTTTTATCAGCGTGAATACCGTGGAGCAGCAACAGCAGCAGCGTGGTAGCAGCAAATGAAACGAAACAGAAATAAATGCGAAACGAAAAGTAAAGTTAAACAAAGCTGAATCGAATGGAAAACTGTAAAAAAAAGGTAAAATGCGGATAAAATAAGAACGAAAGCAAAAACATAGCAAAAAAAACAGAACGAAGGAAAAACGCCAGCAAAGTGTTTTTCGTTTTGGTTTGGTTTTTTATCACTGTGTGGGAAACATTTACGCAGCTTAGTTGGTGGTCAGTAAGAACGTAGTGGTTTTTGGGGTTTTTTTGGTTTACCATAATTGCAGAAGGAATGTATTTTCAGTACGACAAATTGAAACATTTTGAGAGCATTAGTGTGAAAATATTCTTAAACTATGTAACAATTTCTTAAATCGACACAATGATGTAATTTTCTTCATGGTCAAAAATTTAATTTTCCGAGTATTTATGTTGACAGTTGCTTACGTTATTAAAAGAAGGCGATCTGTTTTATCCGGGTACCTCTTAATCGAATATCTGTTTATTCGTGCTACTAAGAAATTAAGTAATATAATGTTCAAAACTCCGGTCCGGGGGCGGTCCGGTGGTGCATGTGATAAACGGCGCCAGTCCACACGGTCGGACCGGGTTCAAATCCCATCCGGACCGTCCCCCCCTTAGCAAGGACTGACTATCCGGCTACGTGGTAAAATAAGTCTAGTAAGCCAGAAATGGCCGGCGTGACCTGTAAGGTCGTTAAGCCAAGAAGAAGAAGAAGAATGTTCAAAACTGTAATTTTTCAGCTGCACGATTAATTCGGAGCTGCGCGGTTAAAAGGAACCCAGCATTCAAGGCGTTCCTTTGTTACTTTTATATGTGTCGTTAAATTATCTAGTCAAGTCCCAAATGAGCCCAGATAAACGGTATTTTGTGCTTTTAAACGTAACAACGAAAAAAGAAGCATTGAAGAAATGATTTTCGTCTACTGTTTGGCACCAGCACAAATCATAACACTGTACAGAAAGTTTCACCACAACAGGTAGCAGTTCATTCCGTCAAGCAAATAAAAAAAGAATAAGCGAAAGCTGAACCCCAAGAAAGCGAAAGGATATTAAAAAATAATTAACAACAAATCCATCCCAAAACCCAGCAGCAAACCGCAGGATGAGCGATGAGCGATGAAGAAAATGTTGCGAGGTAAAGCTGACTTAACGACTATCCGATGGGCAAGAATGTACGCGTCGGAATTGGATCGGATCGACCAATGAAACACGCGAAACCAAGACACTCTTACAAAGCGAGAAAGAAAAAAATGTTGGGAAAACACACTTCCTCAGGTTGGTAAGCAACCGGAAACTGGACCGTTCGCTGATGGAAGGAAACAACCATTACCGTCACCACTGATGCCACCACCACTAGTGTACGGTCCGTTGCTGTGTTTGTGGCCGCGGCGTGTACGATGTGTACCGGGGCTCGTACCGGGTAGTCCACGCCGGTAGAGACAGAATCCGATAAGAAGGATATTGAGCAGCACCAGGCAGATGCCGGCCGCGACCCCAATACCAAGCAGAAGCAACCCGGACGGTCCGACCGATGATGAAGGTCCCAGAAAGGATGAGGATTCCATCGGTGGCTTACTGCCGAGCACGGACGATGCGGTATCGGTCGGTGGTGGTTCTGAAACGGGTATGGGAAATCCCACATTTAAGGATGATTCTGTGGCCAGGGATGGGCAAAAACGGTCGTAAGAGGGGGGGTCTCCTCTTTTGTTGCTCTAGTTTTAATCGCTAGCCGAGTGAACTGCCATCCACAGTGAAGCGGGATTTGTATTGTATTCGGAAGGACGCGAACAGACGCGAAGTGGACGAAAGACACAAGAAAGAGCAAGCCCTTTACGGTGGGTATCCGTGCCCGGGTGGCCATGGGAAAGATTCGGATTAATTTCAGTTTTAATTAAAAACCGTTGTAATTTGAGTGAAAGCGTTCGCTGTGCAGAAAGAAATATAGACTCACTCTCCATCTCGTTTACACACTTGGTGTTGCTCACACCTATAGACACACTTGGGCATAGACGCTTCCGATGGCGATATTATAGTACTTTTTGTTTCTTCCTTTTTCTTTAGGACCTAACAAATTTGATCCCTCTACCGACAGCGACAAACGGTGACGTTTGCAGAGTTCATCGATCCAGCACGCATTCTGATGAATCTTACTTTGGTGGGAAAAACACGAAAAATAAACCAACAAAAAACCAAAACAGAAAAACCAAAAAGAAGTACGTCCGCTTTCGCACTTCCTGGCGCTTAAATGAAGTTAACTTTAATTACCTCTGGTTTGGGCACGGGTCAGATCCGGCAGGTAACGGCTCTCTCCGAGCACGTTGGCGGCCATGATCGAGAACAGGTAGAGCGTGTTGCTACGCAACCCGGACACGGTAAGCTGTCGAGCGTTGGCGGGACCATCCTCGTACCGGTACCGTTCGGAGGATGCTTCACGGTACCGTATCCGGTAGCTGGCACGATGGCCACCATCGAAACCGGGCTCCCAGCCGAGCGTAACGCTGTCGTGCGTTACATTCACCACGCTAAGGGTGGTCGGTGGTTCTGGGGCCGATTTTACATCCAGTCGGCCCACACCGGCACCACTTCCGAGATCGTTCTTCGCACGGCACTCGTACTCACCATAGTCGGTGGAGGAAATGCGCTCGATTAAGAGGATGGATTCGTACGTTAGGGGATCGAGCTGACGCTGGATAGTATGGTATTTGGACGTTTGGTTGACACTCAGTTCCTGACCGGATCGTATCCAGTGGAAGGTGGGTTCTGGAGCGGACTGGGCCCGACACGGTAGGCGAGCTTGATCACCGGGGCCGGATGCAGCTCGAAGCATTGCGGGCGATTTGTCTATCTCTGGTGCAACTGTCGGTAGAAGGAGATAGAGGGAGAGAGAGAAAGAAGGTGAAGAGAGATGACGTGTTTAAATTTAGATTTGAAGAGTAAAACGTAATAAAACACTTGGGTGAGGCAGTGATAATTTTCTAATATTATTTCTTTAATTTTAATTACCTAAAATAATGGTTTATAGTTTCGGAAAAGAATTTACAGAGAAAAAAACAAAATTAAAAAGAAATTCTAATAGTTTAGCCATTTGAAATGATTGTTAAAATATAAAGGAACAATTTTGTAATGAGGTTTGCATACATTTGGGCGTATTGTTCTTTGTTGTACGTATAAAAATTTTGAATTTTGAGTGATTGAAAATAGGTTTTAAAAGACTTTGTTGTTACTACTCGAGAAATGACTTATAGTTTTGGAAAAGAGTTTGAATTATTTTAATAAAAACAGGGTTGTTATGCACGCGAAAATACGAATTTTTTTTCAGACTGACTTTTATAGCAAAATCTTTAAAATATGTTAAAAAAATGTTGTAGAACTAATAAGAAAATTTAAAAAATTTAAAATGATATATTTGATATCAAATGTTTGGTATCGTTTCTAATGTTAATTTATACTTTAGATATTTCAGCCTAAAAGTATGCAATTCAGTGTCTAATAAGCTTCTCCCGGTTCTGAATTCTACGATTGCATACTTTCAAGCTCAAAACGAGTGTTAAGTCTCTTAAAAAATAATGTCCATTCATTCAAATGATACTGAAGAATTGGAAAACCCATAGATACCCCAAAATAGACCCGATACCTACATTTGACGATCAATAGAACATCACGGTTCGCCGGCTCTCCAACATGATTATCGACGATGCACCGGAAATTGCCCACATCCTCCCGGTGTACATCCTTGACCACCAGCGTACCGGTTGCGTTGGCGTAGGCCGTGGTCGTTTTTACCTTCAGATCGTACCCGTTGCGCTCCCAGCGTACGTGTTCCGGCGTTAATGGGTTTCCTGGAACGATAGCGCACCAAAAAAAAAAACGGTTAGTGAAAGTGCAACATAAAACCAGGCAATCTTAGGTTCAAAAATCCGTTGTCCATTTTCGCTGAATCCCGACCCGTTGGTTTTGATGCGATGTTTGTTGTCGGTGTCGGAGGACTGGTTAGTCTGGTTTTTTTTGTGTGCTTGTGTATGTTGTGGCCGGTAAGGTTATGAAAAACTCGCCACATAGGTGGGCATCTTTCAACCACTGTTCAGTCGCACCCAGTATGACAGTATGTTTGCGTTTGCCATTTTGAGATGGGAAATGTTTTGTTTGTTCGTTGAGTGGGTTTTTATTTTGTGAAGCAAAGCTTTTTTTTCCAGCGCTACTTTCGAAGCAAATTCACACATGCATTCTCGAGCATTTGCTTGGCGCAAACTGCCACCGCCAGAAGTGCATACGGTAACGGTTTGGAGAGATGGAATTTGCGTTATTTCTGGTACCTTGGGTTTTTGTTTTTTTTTGTGTTTTCTATCACTCTTCCCGCCTGTCAGGCTGGGTCGTTTCAACAATTTCCTGCATCCGAAGCACTTGAGGAAACAAAAACACGGAACTCAAATATGGCTCCTCGTACGATTCGGACCATTACTACGCAAAAGCCATTTATCGCGTGTGGCCAGTTCGTGACGGTAGATTGAAGCAAACGAATTTTTGGTTGGGTGTGAAGTTCGTTTTTGCTGTGTCTTTTGCCCTCGTCGTATGAAATCGCTTGTCAAACGCGAATGCTGACCAATAGGAATGGGCCTCATATCTACCTAACCCGGGACTTTGGAATGAAATGAAAATAGGCCACAGTCATATTGGAAAGGTTCAACCTATGGTAGGGGTTGAAAATGCAAATGACTCCAAGGACCTGGGCAAAAAAAAAGGTTACTTCACTAAAAATCGTTTGGATGGGTACGATCAGGCAGGGCAGTATCCCAACATGGCTGACTCGGGCGCCAGATCGCTTGATCTAAAATACGGATTCCAACCGGCTAGTTCCCGGTGAAGTTCAATATGGCGCCCAGGGTTTGCTTATTTTACGTTATGGTTACCGTTTCGTTTACATATCCAACAGCCATGCAGTAGTAGTAAAACAAAGTACACAAAAAAGATAATCAACTGCAGTTGCACGTGCAAAGGGTGTGGATTTGAGTTTACACCAAGCATGAGAGGCGAAATAAAAAAGCTGGAACCGAATCTAAGCTCGGGCAGGATTCGCTTTTTTTTGCTGCGGTTGCCACTACTGGATGTTGCGTGCTTGTTCATTAGAATGTGCATTCCGGTGGAAAATTCCTTCATAAACCAAATAGATGGGTTGCAGATGGTCAAGCAAAAAAAAAACTCCGAAAACTCTCAACAAGTATTGCATTGCCTGTACCTACCAGACGTAGAATCAAAGCGCGTGTACAGACGGGCTTCTTTTAATGGCACATCCCGTTGATATGTTATTGCGACCTGCTTGCCTGCTACTGAAGGTCATATCTACTTTGTGCTTCGTGTTGTGCTATGCAATTAACGCGCCATGAAATGTTCACACATAAAGGCAATTCGAAAACGCTCCTTCCCTATACCCCATACCGATCTGTCTTTTGTGGCACAAAGGGAAGCAGAAATAACTCGAGTTGACACTCGCTTTTGATTGCGTTCGATTGTACTGGGGCGGAATCGGTGCACACCAGATGGTATATGACGGCAAAACACCGGTACAGACGGGTTCGTTGGGGTCGATTCCGGTACCCCCTAGATCCGGTATTTTATCTATCTTCCTACCAGCCTTTCGAAGGTCTCTCGGATTGTGGCCTGTCTGTGTCATCGCGATACATCGTATTTACTTACCGTCAACGGTGCAGTTTAGGATTGCATCCTCGCCCGGGTTTACGATAACGGGTTTTGAAATGGATTTTATCGTCGCAGCATCTGGGGCGAAAGAAATAAAGAAGTGTATCATAAAGCATAGGTAAGGTTTTTGGGTATGTCTGCATGTGTACTGCTGATAAAGATGGTTTAAACCCGTTCAGTAGAACGCTGGTGGTAAAACATTTATGGAAATGTTTTTTTTTTATTTAATCAAACTTGAATGGACTTTTTTGTGTATTATTTTGTTTTATCTTTTTTGGAGCACAGAAAATAATTTGTCAAAATGTAATGATTTGATTTTTAGTAAAGTGAAATATAGATTATTTTTGAGGTGTTGTAATGTGACTATTCTGGTGATCTAATAGATGACAATTGTACACATTCAGGCGTTGCGAGCTCATGATAAATAAAATCGAATGAATTACACCCAGGAAAGATATACATTCAGAAAAATATCATTTTTTCATTTATATAAAACGAGCTTTCTCCGTTTCGACTTTTATGACGAGCCTCCAGATCTATAGAAAAAAGGCATCCTCAAGTGTGATAACATACATATTTGGTGGCCCACAGCTATATTTCATAGTATTTCAGAGCAATAAAAATATCCAATAACTGAAATAAAATAAAATACAGATAACACTATTTAGCGGATCGCTGAGATCCTAATAAATCCGCGAATTGGAGTCGATTTTTTGAGGGAAAACAATTACAGAACTTATTTGAAAAAATATTATTGATGAAATAGAAGTCATTATAAATCAAATATCAGCTGATTTGCTTAAATTTTGTCCTTTAAAATCACTGAACTGTCAAATTTCAAAACCCACGTATACCAGGTACTGTGTATCTGGGTTCTACCTGTGTAGATTTGAGCCTAATTGCAATTTGCTAATACAGTTTTAATACCAAAGACTTACAGGTATGGACAATTTGTTGTTTAAGTATTTTTTTAAATTTAATCTCTATTTTAATAGTACTACTCTTCGCAAACACGGGAAGCAAAATGAGCTAAATATTATAAAAGAGTTTATCTTCTTTTATAAGCTGTTTAACATAAATTTGATTTGTTTTTATTTTAATGATATTAAACTTTAATCTGTAATCCTAAAACAGCAACAAAAAAAGAAACTTTAATTTTGTTATCTTTTATACTGAACCTTTATCTTTATTGTTTTATTTTGCACTATCAAATACTTGTTTCTACAACTTTTTTTTGGCATATTGCTAGAAGAACTTTGTTGCAAATGTGCTTTATAAAACATGGTGAAAATTTACTTTACTGTTTTATAAACTTAAAAAATGCAAAAGTTTGAGGCTTTTCCCAGTATTTTCCAAGACAATGGTTCCCAAAACTCCAAGTTTATTTTCGTACTCAAAGACAAAAGCTTCCACAAAATGAAACTTAAATAGTTTCCGATTGTACCACGAACAGCGGGACTTTTAAATCGCATTAAAATTAATCAATCGTCCAGCATAAACTTTCTCGGCACACGGTACTCAAACATCAGCTCGGATGGAACAATAAATGGACGGGAGCATTTTCTTGCGATCGTTCTAAAACAATGAACTATTGGAAAGGGTTGCCCCGTTGCAATCGATCGAACAAACTTGGTCGTCGATGTTTAAAAGCAGTATTGATCGCAGGAAAAAACCATATGGGAGCGGGATAAAAAACGCAATTGCACTCACATCCGATGCGAAGTATTTTACTTTAAAACAAGCAACATCTCAACATCATCCACCAGCACGAACTGGTCCATCGGTTGATTGCTTCGGCTGGATAGTATACGCAAACTTTTGGCACGTTCGTTGCATGTTTATTTTTTGTTTGGTTCACCCTTAAACAAGCGATACTGGGACGGTTGGTTTGCTTTTCTGCTGCACCCCAAAAACTCTGCTGTATTTGGTCGCCGTAGAATTAACTTCACTCGCTGTCACGACTTCTTCCGTGCGGAGCCCCAGACGAGTACAGAACTTTTCCGTGCACTGTGCCTTGTTTCTTGCCGATGATGATCGGTTCGCGGATTGCAATGGTCTCAAACTTGGAACGACTTCTTCAGACTACGATCGAAGTGAGACACTAAATAGCACACATCCGGATAATTGAAATACGTTTCGAGTTTTGACCTACACCTCCGGCCATTGAAACCATCCCCGGAAACAGGGAGCCAATTCGCTGCTAGTTAACTTTATCCCTGTTTTTTTTGTTATTTTGTCGAAGCATTGGGGAAACCTTTCCCGTACGGCATCAATAAAATCTTATTTTATTGAAAGGTCGTACATGACCTGGGCATGATAATGGGTAAAGGTCGGCTAGTCGTACAAAACTCATCCTTACTGGGGGTTGTTCGGTGTTTAATAGCAGGAATCCTACCCGTTGTTTGATGGAAAGCTGCTGACCGTCGATTTGACGATTGCTGCAGTCAAAGCTTCCCTATCCAAAAAAAAGGGGGAACTCTTCTCCGAAATCGCAGCAGCACGAGCCAGCTACATATAGTCCCTTGATATTGCTGTACAAGGTCACTCGTGGATGGAATTTCTGGCACTAAGGAGGCAGCTGGGGTTCGCATTACTTTCATTGTTTACGAGGAAAACCCTTCGGGAAGGGTAGGTTACGCAGGTTCGGTGGGTTGAGTGATCCGAAATTCCAATTTCAGGACGATTTTGTCCTGTGTTTTGTCTCCATCCGCTCCCATCTACCGTTCACCGTTTCTCCTTTCACCGCAAACAAGGTGACCGTGCATGTAAGTGAGTTGTGCAAGAAGGTGATATGGTTTTATTGTTGGGGTTTTGTGAGCATCGGGCACTAGTGGATGCTGGACCGCCTGTCGTGCAGCAATCGGGTCGGAACCTCCCGCTGTCTAAGTTATGCCGTCTGCGGCGAAAGGTTGCCCACACCGTGTGTGGCCAGTGGACGAAACACCTTACCGCTCACGTATATAGGATGGGACCTGCTGCGTACGAAAAGACAGCCTGAACCATCGGATGAAGATACTAACCGCCTTACACTATCACCATCATTCCATCCCTACCAGCTACTGTACTGTATACATATGTGTTAGGGAGGTTGGTTTATTGATTTTCTTTCCGGGAAAATTCACCTCTCCCCCAACCCCTGTCCACCCGTTTCACACCCCCAAAGTAGTGGGTCTTCTTCTTCGCCTGCAGCTCACAATTGGAAGTAATTCCATCGCAGTGCCACACCAGTTTCGGACCGGGTGGTAATCATCATGTCATTGTCAATGTACGATAGCGCCCACGAGGATTGGTACCGGCGACAAATTGTGTAAGCTTTTGTCAGTATCCCAGGCGAGCGTTTTGGGTTTGTGCGGATTTTTCCGGTACGGTTTGCTTCTGCTGTCATTTGCTGCAACTATTGCGTGCGTGTAGGTGAATTTGTTCTTGTCATATTCGTTTGAGTTTCATCGTGACTGCTGCTGGACGGTTCGGTAGTATCCAATGTGGCTGTAATGTGTTTTTGTTGTTGTACCGAATTTTCCACGCAACATCGATAAAGTTTTTTGTCGAACGAGGGTGTACGTGTGGTTGGTGAGGAGGATTTTGAATTTTGATATGTCAATTTGTTGAGCAACGGATATGTTCGAGTAAATTGTTATTGACAATCGATGAGATGCATGATGTGCTGAAGCGTTTAAACAATTTGTATGTAAAGCGCTAGAGATTTAGACTTGTGGTGGTGATAAAAAATATATCGCTGATTGGTGTTAAAAGGTTCAGATGAAGATATTTAGTTTAACGTTACGATTAAACGAAGGAAAGCGAATTGAAAAACAATATTAGTTGATGTATCATACATAAAATAAATAAAATGTAGTATTTATCAACTCTCAGCGATACCAGCGGGCTTGATTGTGACTAGTTATTTTAAAGCCTGAAAGTATGCAATCTTTTGTATCGTTGATAAGAACATTTTGTTATAATAGATACGTACAGTTTTTTTATTGAATTATTTACATTAGAGTACGTTTTCTTCTACTCTTAATCACACGTTTGTTTATGATATTGAAAGAATAAAAAAATATTTCATTTAAATAATATTACATTTTTCAGGTCTTGTGACAAGCTGTTCAGTCTAATAGATCGAACATCTTGCATTGAATTTTGAATGGACTGGGGATTGGGGACTTTCCTAGAAGTGACTGTATGACTACATGATAAAGATTAGTTAAAAAAGATCTTACGAGTATGAGGTTGAGGATCGTTAAGTTAAATCGTGCAAGATATTGCATACCTTCAGGGGTAAGTTTCGCCACCGAAGGAAGTGTTGGTTATTTTTCTGACTATTCTAAGATAGCCATCCTATTAACTGTTTTCAAATACCTAATATCAACACATGCAGAAGAGATCTCTTCTGAATCTATCCTTTCTTAAATTTCCTCCTACCACTTTGCTAAATAATCCCTGATTGAATCCTCAATTTAAGCGTTTAAATAAAACCAAATGGTAAACTAAAATTGTACATAAAAAAGGTTTTACAGCTACGCAATTTTCCACTGTCATTGCTAACGGTCACAAAAAAAACCTTACACCGTAATTCGTGCACGAATTGCCCTTTATTTGCGCTATCACTCTCTTATCGAGGTGTCCCGTGGTGTTTTTTTCTTCTTCTCTTGCTTCTTGTTGAACGTTTGCTCCATTCCGTATCAACCCTGCTTGTTACGATCGCAATTACTCACGCACGTCTGCAATGCTTTTTTGCGAGCGATTTTTTTTTGTACTGTACATTTCCATCCTTTTTATCATCACAGGGATGCCGTTAGGGAATTTCTTTACAGTGAAGAATTGATCACCGGGTGGTAGAGGAAAAAAAATCGAACCACATTACAATGGAAGTGAATAACTTCTGCCATCGCGCAGGGGGAAAAAAAGGTAACAAAATCGTAGGGAAAATTGGGTCTTGGTTTTCGGTGATTGATTTTCGCACTGAGCAGAGTGGTTAATTCGCATGTCCGTGTCATTCAACCGTTTCATTGGGTCCTCTTGTTGGGAAAGGATTGACAATTTGATTGTTCACAAAGGTACAGCTTATAGCAAAAAAAAAAGAAGCAACGCATCCACATCGGGGTCGATGGTTGTGGGTTAATTTGACTAATTCCGGATACATTTCAGTACTTCGTACGCTCTATTAGCTGTGGTAGGAGAGGGGCGTATGTGTGTCTGGTACTTGGACGCTGTTAAAAAATGGAAAGCAAAGTGTCCACCCCCGTTCTTGTCTATTGATACCATAAACAATGTCGATAATGAAGATGATGATGATGATCATGGGTGAACACTATGATTGATAGGGAAGCAATGAATCAGATTATGCTAGCCGTTGGATGTGCGCTCCGTTGTCGTCCGGGTACTAGAGACAAGAGAGAAACAACCACTCTTCCTACCAGTTTTGAATGGTTGATGGTATGATTTGAGGTGACCACAAAGTGCTTACTCCCTCATACGTGATGAGGAAAGATTGGAACGATGGGGTTTAGGGTGGATTCTTCAAAACGGTGCCCTTTTATTTGGGTGACCTTTTATTTACGTTTATTGAACGTTGGCAAAACTGTGAGAGACAGAAAGAGAGAGAGAGGGAGGAAGGGATGAACGCTTTTAATCCATTATTTACGGACCATTTGCGCCGATTCCGACGGGTCATTACCGTTAACATAAACGTCAAGTTGACAACAGTTGACGATGGCGTCACCGTCCTTGGATGTGTTCGACATCAGGCGGCCTTTCAGTTGGTTGGCCCGGTTGGTGTTGTTGGTTGGGTCGAATCATCAAAGGCCGATCGGTTGGGTTTTGGTTCGGTCCCCCATTATGGGTTGGTTAGGATATGCCAGTGCCAGTGGTCAGACTGGTCATAAAAAAGCACGGAAACCCCGATCGTGTACGTTTTGTGTGAACACGGTACACAGTGCGTCTGGGGCTATTCATCCAAAAAGTGCCGGATCTCTAAACCAAGCCGACGGTAGAACCGGATGGGATCGACACACTAGTTTGGTCATCAAAAGTTTTCTCTTTTCGATGAAGCTAGAGAATGGGCATCCCCGAAACCGTCAGGGCAAAATGGATAAATTTAGCCATCCTTCCTTTTACCGTATGTCGCTCCCTCTCAGTGTTTTTGGGCTAATGTCATTTTCCTTCAATTTATTCACTGTGATGTGCATGTGAACGAACTGGCGTGGAAAAGCGGTTTTTTTGGGAGATGCTCCCCCTTTGCTTCGTGTGGAAATGTCTTCATTCGCTATTCCAAAATCACTTCCGAAAGTGTGTTGTTCTCGGTGTACGCAAGAAACGTACGTAACGCACGCACCCTCAGTGTGTAAGTGAGTGAGAAACACCAATGTCTCCTGTGTATGGAGGAACCGACCGTACCGATAGTAGCACCTTCCGGTGATTGATGACCGGATATAAAACACTAATTTTATCAAATAAATCACACATTATATCTTCCATCGGGCTTGTTCGGTTTGGGCGCTGAGGCGTACCACATAAGCAGGCAACCATCGCCTTGACACGTCGTCTTGCATTGCTCCGTTTGGTCACGCGTTTGTTACAGGTTTTGTCGTTCGTGTTTTTTTTTCGTTTCTTCACGCTTATGATAGTGCCGCGGTACGTACCAGCAGCTGGCAAGTTTTCCCACGGTTCCCACAGTTTACACCATGTGCCAACTACTGCTTCTAGCGAAGCGGTGTTCAACCGGCGAGAACCAACGAACATTAGTTACATTGTGCGCCAAACTACACTTTGGGGTACTACTACCAGCAATGGTTACGATAGTATACGAACCCGTCCCAATGGTGGTGGCTTCCGATTTGGTGGCGTTGAAGTGTTTGCAAAATGTGGAACGGAATTCACCGAGCGTCCGTCCGTGGGTAGTAACGCATGGTAAAGGACGGCCGGCCTATCCGTGAATGAATGTGTTGTCGAGTGAATTTATGACTTATGCTCGCTGCCAAGTGCGTCACCGAACCGGAAACGATGTACGTGGTACGTGGTGAAACCGTTGAAAGTATGCCATTTTTTATCATACGCCATGATGAGCAATGCGTGCATAGGGCGAGTACTTGGAAGAATGGTTTCTTTGCGATCTTTTTTGTTGTTGCTTCGTTTTTTTCAAAACACTAGAGTATTGTAGCGTGAGTACGTGAAGTCACGAAGATGAATTGATTAGACTGGCTTATCAATTAGAGGCTACTGTAACGTTGGCTGATATCGTTTTGCAGCAGAGCAATTGTGATGATGTACTGTAGTACATTAATTTTTAAAAGTATAAGCTGTCTGCTGTTCTATGTTGTATGATAAATAATGTATTTTTTAATACAATACATGAATCAAAAAAGGTTGTTTAAATATTGGGTAGGGATTGCATGTTTAAAAATACCCCTAAATGTAGGCATTCTTACGTACAAAAGCGTTTTTTTTTGACTATCACTCGATAATTAGTATTAGTACAGGAGTGATACAATGTTTGAAGGGCAGTTGGCTTAGAGAAAGATGAGTGACGTCGAATTCCTCAATGTTTTTAAAAGGTAATTTTCCTTTCTTCCCTTAAAGTTCTGTTACAAGTGCAATGACAGAGGATTGTAGCTTTGTATTGAGAGTCAACCACATTGTTTGATTGGCCGAACTCAGTCGACAGAACCGCAAAACATGTTATACTCTAAGAAATTAGATAAAATACTTCTGTCGCTGACATTATGAGAGTAGCTCGCGTTTTTCGCTAGTTGAACAGTAGTTAGAACTCATCCCAAACTTTATTTCTATTCATATTTAAGCAAATTTACAGAACAGATTATTAATTCAATTTATACAGAATAATTAATTAAATTAATTACTTTAAATTCGCCCTAAAAGCAGAATGCATTACGAGCATAGACGGAAGTTGATTCTTGAGTTGAGTTTGAAACGAAATATTATTCGATATACAAATTCTTGATACGCAGATTTTTGGCGATCTTCGCAGTTCACTATAATAGTATATCTTTGGAACTACCTGTATGTATAAAATTAAAACCAAATATCTTCATTCAGACTTTAATGCCAGGATTAGCTGTGTCGACCTGCACGAGGAATCGTTATTTGTGCACACCACGTCTTTCCTGTTAATTTAAATTCAATCAAATAATATAAACGGTTATTCAAAATTGTTGTTAAATCGATTGTATAAAAAATATAGTCCATTTTATAGTTTAAATATAGACTATTTGCCGAAATGCAATAAAAACGAACTCCAAAAAAAAAACCATCACAATGTAAAACTTTCTGCATGGAAGACTGATGTAAATAAAGTGTCTTAAAAATCGATTAAAACAAAGACGAAAGTCCGTATGCGTCAAAGCATCGCAAAAGCTCATGTTCCGTAAAAAAAACTATAAATATCCCATCGCCGAGATATTTATTTTCTCCGTACCCGGTGAAAATAAAACAGTGCCAATAGTAACACACCAATTTGGCCCCTGGCCAAGGCTGGACCGGTACGAAATCACTGCACTGACCCGTATCGTTGCAATCCAGCCAAGGTGGGGCCGTTAACATTAAACGCAAACACTGTGTACGAGAATAGTTTATCTGGTCCGGTTACTTACACTTGACTTGCAGGGTAATATTAATCATCGCCGACCCTTGGGAGTTGATGGCTTCGCACGTGTACACACCGGCATCCGTGCGCTTCAGCTTGGTAATGTTAAGGATCGGTCCTTCCGAGACGATTCTCGGTGCACCTGTGGATGGTTTTTTATTATTTTTAGAGAGACGGGCCGGGGATGGTTGGTTTTTAAGGCAAGAAAGGTAAGAGGGTTTTTTTGTTCAGTTGGTTCCGTTTGGAACCGGGTTCCGTACCAATAGGAGTGAAGATAAAATAGAAGAAAAAAAAGAACAGATTTGGGATTAATCGGGCAGATTATCTTAATGGACCTGCGGTCACGTTTGGTGTACTGTGTGAGATTGAAGGGTCGAATAAATTCAAACTACTGGAATGAACTTCGGATAGCAAAACGGCCAGCTGCATGTGAATGACATCCGATGGCCATGGAATAATGTTGTGAGATTGAGGTTAACCGAGCAGTGGCAGGGAGAGGGAGGCAGAGAACCTACCGGATGATGCTATCCGTTGTCCGTCCTTGGTCCAGGTGTAGGCGATGGACGAGGGATTACCGGTCGCGACCAGGGCAACGGCCAACGGCTCTCCTTCGATCCCGCTGACAGTGGTTTCGTCTGGCGGTGAGAACTGGGGCTCATCTGCAAGTACAAGCAGCGCACAGAAAATGCGCACCGGTTACAACATCGCTCCCGGGCATCGGTTCATGTTGGCCGTGATCGAATGGATTCGGCAATTGGATTTCACAACCCGGAGCGTTTTTTCTTTGGCGCATATACGGAGTGGTACGTGGCCATATACTTACACAGCACCGCCAAATTGACAGCCACATTGATGCTACGCTGCAGCATCTCGTTCGTACTCTGGCAGATGTATACGTGGCCATCCATATCCTGCGTGATGTTTAGCTTCAGCTCGAGCGAAGACACGGTACCGCCCCACAGTCCAGCTTTGGAGGAGTTGTTCATACCTGCCATCCGCCGAACCATACGGAAACCATTGACGTTCGATTCCATTTCCCAGCCAGAAGGATGAATTTTCATACGGAGGAAAGAAGCAAAAACGTGGTTGGCATTAGGTTTTTGGGAGCTGATGGAGAGTTGGATCACAAAAAAAACGTCGACAACCAACTGCTGCTAGAACGAAAACTCTACAACATGAAAGCGATGATGGTGGTGGTGGTGGTGGTTGATGTACACGCCCTGGGGACGATGACTGGAAATGAGTTCCGTAAATTCTTGTCAAATTCCATTATCATCACCATATCAACGGTGTTTTGCGTTGCTGGTTTGCTAGCAGAAGATAGGTTGGTTTGCGGGTTTTTTGATAAGCTTTCGCGTAGGTGTAGTATCTGTTGCTTTACAACAACGTGCTACTCTTAACATGCAAATCCCACCGAAAAACCCCGGATGTTGTTTGTAAGGTTTCTGGCAACTGGATGTAAATCTCCTGGTGGTGTTTTTCAACTGAGGCAAAGTATTAATTTTCCTGTCGCATGTGTTGTACCGTAACGGATGATTACTGTTCATTCACGTCAATCAGTAGATGTAATCCACGTACATTACACTGACGATTGTTTAAAAGGGTAGATTTTTATGATGCAATGATTAAGCAGTCATGTTTGTGTTGGAACCTTCTTCGAAACAATGTGTTTGATACATTTAATCGATTTAAGGAGAGTTTTGATTAATCTTAAATACAAAATTTCATTGAAATCACAGAAAAATGAAGATATTTTTACGTTTTCAGATAAAAGCCACACAGGTAGCTTTTCGCGATGGAGAATTTGTTGAACGTCGATCATTTCGAACGATAATTCGATAATCAATGGAAAATATAAAAATAAGAAAATTATTTAGCAGAGAGGTAATTAATTTTGGAATGGCTTAAAATAAATGGGAACGTGAAAAAATTTTTCCGGAATATCATAATAATTAGAATTATGTTTCTGTTTGAAATAATATTGAATGATTAAAATGTTATTTATAGGCCACAAATCGCGAAACCCCGATTTTGTAGGATTTGATGTTGGTCTTTGTGGGCGAATTTTGAAGCCTTATGTGTTAATATACAAGACGTCAGAAAGGATAGATGACTGGAAACAACCTGAATCATGGAAAAGAATAACTTGCATCATGATGATTTCGTTATCAAAATAAGGATATTTTGGCAGTTGCGCAAAGCTCGCTGAATAAAGTAAAAATAATCATGAACTAGCGTATTACAATGGTGATTTGCTACACCGACCTTTATATATATGTATATATACCGACCTATATATCTTTTTTTAAAGTGTTTATTAAAAACATTTAAAAAAATAATTTTGACAATGTATGGAAATCATGAAGGGATGACGTACTGGGATTACAAAGAACATTTAAGGATTGTTACATCAATCACAGCATTATTGTTTCCAACAATGTGGATGACGTAATTTGCAAACAAACGTAGGATGAGAGTCCTCTTACTAGACCTAATGTTATTTAAAACATGTAAAAGGAGGGAAAGGAACTACACGGAATTGTCCAGAATTGACTGTTATTTCTTGCAACAGTTTGCTCCAAGAAATAAGAATAATAATCTACCTGGGAGCAATCTGACCATGTCGAAGACGCTCGATCCATCCTCTGCATTAGCAGTCCGTGAGCGATTTTATTGTTGAGATACCAGGAGATACAGTGTGGTCTTTGGAAAGGCAAAAATGGTTGAAGGAAAATTTCTACGACTTTACCATTCCAAACGCTTGACCTTTAAACTTCTCCAAACTGTATTGGGCACAGTTGAAAAGGCCAAAAATCGCTCTTCCTTTTATACAAAACCCCAGCTAATGGGTGAAATTAAAACATTTTCGAGGCCCTTCCCAGAGGGACTGGTAGCATAAGATTTTTCAAGTTTCCAAACCAGGTTTGAAGATGTGATCGACGTTAATGGTGATGGTTTTGCGTGAATATCGTTTATTCTATTGTAATTTACTCTATGTTTTACTGGGTTTTGTCAATTCATCAAATTCGGTAGACTTAAAAAAGATTTTCTTTTCTCTTGCGAAGCTGTTAAGTTTATCTCGAACACTCTGCATTTTCATAGGAATTAATTTAAAATACAGTACACAAAGTTGTGTTTCTACAAAATGGAAGTTGGTTTAAAGTAGAATTTGAAATTAAAAAAATAAGTATATTTTTTTTTTTTTATTCATAAAGAACGGCCTGGCCGTATTGATAATAAGTATATTTTTATTGACAAAACAACAACTTTTCCGTTCGAAGCTTTCAACCAAAAAACCATTGAACACATTCATATCTGTTTTCATGCGCTGCAGCAGCGCGTCAATTCACACGGTATAGGTTTTTGTGAAATTTTACGCATATCCAATCCGGTGTATGCAAAACTGCCACATTATGATGCGGATCGCTGCGAGAAATGGATTTTGCTACTCGTGCGTCTTACCACCAGCACAAAAACCTGTTGTCCCGGATCACATGCTAGCCGGTTTGGAGTCGGTGTGTCTGGCGGGCGAAAAAGAGCTTACCTTCCAGTACGGTTCCCTCGTGCCGCCAAGCTAACTTTGCCGGTGGATTACTGGAGCTGGAGTCACATATTAGCGTCGCTTCGATACCGGGCCGCAGTTCCGTCGGTTCGATTCGTATCTTAGCCGTCTCCGGGGCGACTGAGTGAGGTATGAAACAAGAAAAGGAAAAAAAAACAGGTTAAAAAGATAAACAACGCAGCAAAGATACAAGAAGGAAATAACAGACTTGTAACCGTGTGAACGATTTCGCCCGAATGTTCTAACGTTTTTGAGCATTTGGTGGGAAATATTTTGCTCAACCCAGTACTTACAGTGCACGGTCAGAACTTTCGTCTCGAAGAGTGGAATCTCGGTGGCCGAATTGTGTGCTTCGCACCGATACTGAGCCTGATTGTCGGTTACGTTCGCTTTTATCGACAGTTCGGCAGAAACCGATTGGTCCGTCGTTTTGCTTACGGATTTGATCTGAAAGTAAAGTATAAAAAATTCCCAAGAGGGAGGAAGAGTAATAGAAGCGTGAGTACGATAGAAATACGTATTGAAAGAAAGAAAATCGATACGAGTGCTCCGTTTTGCCGTGGGGAAAGTTGCCTGAAGGTTCATAAAAATTCATGATGTTCACGAGTTGTGAGTTTACATATATCTTTGTACAGTGTGCAAAGTGCGTTGGGGGAATTTGTGGGAAAGGAATATCGATAAGAAAACTACATCCAGTGTATGTGTGTTGATGGTATCTAGGGGATCGGTATTTTTCCCTTTCTCTCTCTCCATATCTCTTCTTTAAAACAAACTAAGAAGAGTTGTGAACTCGCGGGAAAAGTCACATCGTACGTCCCGACTATCGTACCCGCCTGTAAGCTCAATGAATTTTGAATTAGTTATGAACATATGAAATGATATTAATAAAAGCTCGGTATATGAGATGCAGCGCCCGCAACGACACGAAGGTGACATGGTACAGTGTGGCAAAAGGACCGGTGGAAACACGGTCTTAGAGCGAACCGTGACATGATGAGACAATCGTGTCAGGAAGAGTAGCAAAAAGGGTGAACGATGAAATGAAAATTGCGCCAGCACCGTCCCTGCTGGTCGGGTGCGGTGTTGCACCAAGCTGTGATATGCGAGCAAACGTGAGCTTAAGTTAACCGATGGCAGAAGAGTATCATCAACGAACGTAGCTGACAGGCAGTCTGGTGTCAGCTTACATGGGTATTATCGTCACATCCACATATGTGCTGGTGAGTGAAGTGAATGAAAACACCGCGTGGAAAGGAACAAGTAGGATCGTTGATATGATCTATAAGTTTTCTCGTACTTAGCGAGGAGAATATTGTTTGCCTTCTTGTGTCTGATGTGCAAAGTTCACCGAAGGTGGTTGATACATTTTTAAAAAGGTTCAATACGATTCGTTTCACCGTAAGCGAATGCGAGGTGAAACTGTCGATGCGCTGGCTGAAGAGTTATTTAATCAATTTAAAAAGTATGTACTATGGTACTTTTGCATATATTGCTTTAGTGCGGAAGTGTAGAATATTTAAAGGTGGACACACATGTTCACATGATGCATGAAAGTTTTAATTAACAATTTCTTGAGAAATTCAGAAATATGCATCTAAATTGTTGCTTAAGTGTATTGCTTCAGCTGACGTTGTTACGATGAGTAGCCTCCAGGGTTTACAACCCCTGAAAGTATGCAATTCAATAGCTCAAAGATCCTTCTTCCTGCTCATGTAGTATTTAATGATAGAGAGTCAGGAAACTTTTTAGCATCGAGTTGTTGAATGATCTGGAAAGCTTTTAAGCTCAGATGGTTGACTGCAGATAAAAAATTGCATACATGCAGGCGCTTATACAAAAGACAATATTTTACATTGACCAATGTACTGAGGCATATTTGTGGGCAAAAATGTTAAAAGTATAAATTTCACTCAATATAATTAAAAAAATGAACACTCAAGATAGTATAAAAAACGATAGTTGACGTACTTTAAACCCTTTACAGTTAATGGTATTGTGCTCTCTAGTTCTTTTGAGCTCAAAGTCTTGAATAAAGCATTGGCTGTATATAATTTCATGTTAGGACGGCAAAGTACACCCAGCATAAGGTTCTTTTTCACCGTTCCGAGAAGGAATTCTTTTTGAACCATTCCTAGTTTAGTTTAAGTCTACAACAGTCTTAGCAATACGTCCTCATTATAGTAATAGCTACTATCGATACGAGAGACAAGTTTCATTAAGGTTAAAACTTGATTTAAATTTGGGTTTTAAATTTTATACCTATTTTTAGTTGGTTTTCAACGAAAAGTATTCATAGAAAATACTGATATGTCTCTGAAATTATAATTTTTAAGCTAACAATAAAAAATCATTTTTTTAATATTTTATTTAATTTTTAAGAAGACAAGGACGATAGAAATAAAAAAAAATGGTAAATTTTTTACAGTTTTTGTTTCGCTTTCTCTTATCCGATGAAATGTGATGCGCATTAAAGTTCAGCAATAGAAACTTCTAATTTATAAAAGTAACCAATACACGGGTGTCCAACCGTACAAAGCCGCTTTTGCACCGAAATCTGTTTCACATCATAATGTACACTTTGATGAACAATAAAATGTTAAAAGAAGGAACCAAAAAAAAAATAATAATAAAACACACACACACACCCTGACAAGTATGGAAGCAACGATGTGCTTAACCATTTCATTGTTCATCAGTGCTTTTGTGTATCCCTTGCCGTTTGCTATACGCGAGAGGATAAATCCTTAACGCCCGACCCGAATTGGGGGGATGGGTCGCCTTTTCGCCATTTTACGCCTTCATATCCGCCTATAAAAGGGACACATTTTATTTTATTGGCATCGGGGGGTGTTTTTTTGGGTGGTAAAAGAGGGAGAGCGGGATCGTGGTACTTGCGCGACCATAGGCCATAGAAGTCAAGAAGTCACCCAAGTGGACGGACAAAGTTTGCAGTTAGCAAATTTAATACCATTCAATCACAGGCGCGCCTGGCTTACATCGGTTAGGGTGCTAAGGAATGGGGAAGCTGCGTGAAGGCAGCTTTTTTTCTCTCTTTTCGTTGACCAAAAAAAGATAAGAAGAGTATTGGAAGCTTGGACGACTGGAAGGTTTTCAGCCAGTGTGCTCGAAAATCCACTCGTGCGAAGGATACGATCGGTTATGGGAGTATGTATCGATTATGAAGCAGGCCAGATGGGAGACACAAAACAGAACGGGGCGAGAAAAAAAAATCTGGAAAGAGTAAGTCGAGCGGATGAAAAGGATATCAAATTTTCGCTTTATCAATCACGGACAGAGAGACGCCTCATGTGTGTGTCTGTGGATGGTGTGCTGTTCTTCGAGCTCGAAATCTTCTCGAATGCTTCGTCACGCTACCAAAAACGTCATAAAACCAGCTTTTCCGGAATTGAACTGCCTGCTTATGGTTGAAGGCAGACTAGTAAAGCACAAGTAGAGATCCCAACATCAACAACAACAAAAAAAGCTCCACGAACAAAACATACTCCCCTAAGCTTTTTTGAGGGAGGAGATAAAAAAAACCTCAACCCACCCTAATGTCGATGGTAAGACTCGTGATACGAAGTACCATCTGAACACCCAATGGGTAAAGCTGAAGATGGAAAACAAGCCAAAGCCAACAAACGGAAGGCTCAACAAAACAATCCCCATTTCGATGCTGACCGTGCCGCCATCGTCGGTGACGTCCATCCAGTGGACGACACGGTGCGCCGTTGTTACGATGGCCTTTAAAGCCCATCAACACGCCCTCCGTGCATTGAAAGGCAATAATAACGAGATATTGTTTATTTTATTGTTATAAATATTTATGGATCAAATGATATAAATTAAAATTTAATGTCTCACGTCCCATGCCTTCTGCTGCTTAGGGGCTGAAAGCCTTCCCTTTGCCGGTAGGTATGGTTCCAATTTCGAAAATCCTCAACCGTGTGAAGAACGTCTGGGAGGTTTGAAGAGCTTAGTCTTATCTTATTATCGACGGTTTTCATGACGCTTTTTGGGGCAATATATATTTTTCCTCGGTCCTTCTCGTTCTGCTTCCCCCCAAAAAATCTTCAGCCGGTGGATGTCGCTTTTTTTTTGTTTGTTACTTGATAGTGGTCTTTTGTTTGCAAACTCCAGGGTTTGGCGGGCGGTAAGGATCGTTCAAAAACGGAACATGAAATCCTTGCACACCCTGTCCAAAAGCGTAAAGTATTCATATCGCTATGGGCAGCTCTTTTCGTGCCTTTTCGCGGGTGGTTTTGTGCTGTGCTCGGTTGACTTCCTGCGTGGAACTCTTATCGCTTATCGATAGGCGATGCTCCCGTAACGTTCTTCTAAGCCATACTCTACCAGAGCTCTGCACTCGGAAACTCGGTGTGGAAAGAAAACCAAAATCCAATAAAATTTGTTCGCTCGTACTGACCATCCGTGTGTGGAGGTGGGAGCTTTTTTTCCTCCCTCTCTCTCGCTAACCGTACGACAAAAGTTGGCAGAGATGAAGCTTAGTTCAAGCACGAGCTAGAGAATTTTCCACCTCCGTTCACGGTACGGTACGTACGGTTCGATTGGCCATTCCTGTGGTTTGACGTTCCCGGGGCTTTTGACCACATGCTCGGCATTTTGTGTTCCGAGTAGCCATCAGCCACACCAGCATTTCATCCTTCCTTTTGCCGCAAACGCTCGTTCAGCATCGAAAAGGAATTCAATTTGAAGCGTTTATTATCGTGAATATTATTCTTGCGAGTGTGACTTTGATTGTTACCTAACGGAACAGAAAAAAACGGAGGGAAGGATGCAGTGGAACGACCAGTCAGCACCAGTCAGATTGCGAACGGTGACGCACGATAGAGGCGAAGAATGTTTTAGAAGATTTCTATAGCTTACCAACCGACCAATGTCGGTTGGGGTGAAGGGCAGGGTTGGATGGAAGGCAACAAAAAGAAAAAGTAGACATTGGTCTAGTCGTTCCGTGCAAACCAGAGCATTGATTTATGGGAAAATATTTTAATAAACTTCGGTTCTTTTATGTTTGCGCCGTAAGCATCGCCGGATGAGAGGGTTAGCTTTGCAGGTGGTGAATTTTCCTATTCCATTCTATATATGCCTTTTATCTATCGACAAAGCATTATTTTTTTACTGTGCTTTTAAACGTTTGCTGTATCTACGTTCAACATGTGGCGCTTTATATGTTCTATTCTTTTTTGTTCTGCAGTGGCTGTGTCTGTAGTAAAGTGGTATGGTGAATGCGAAGAGGGATTATTTGTTAAAATTGTTTGTAAGTATGGAAGAAAATGTGTAATTGCTTTGTTGTTCGATTGCAATAAGAAAAATTCCTTTTATAAAATATAAAATAATTAAAATCGTAAAAATGTACAGTTCGTAACAAAATTTTGCGACCACTTGTGGAAGATACAAACTTAAAAAGTTAGATTAAATAGTTCTTTAGCGTTGAAATACATAAAAAAAATTGTACTTAATTTTGTTTATTTTTTGGTTTTCAAAAATCATTAACCACTACGAGTTTCTAAAAGATTGTGAATTTATAATTTTAAAACTTTTTGTTTAAATACCTAGTGACTTTGATTAACTATTACATATGGGGTTTTAGATTTTCGAATTTTCCTTTGAGTTTTTTAATTATTTCATTTACGTTGACCAAAAAGAAGTTACTTTATAATTATGTAAACTACTGTATTTGAACTGCCAAACGCAACATTTATTCCCATTTACCTTCTTATCGTTCTTGTACCACACGAGTGTTGCTAAGGGATTGCCACCAGAAGAAATGCACATGAGCTTATGCTTTGTACCTTCGGCTAAAATGGATCCTTCGGTATAGCCAGAAATAATCGGTGGTCCAGGAGGAACTGTAAGAAGAAAACATATTCAATTAGATTATTTCGTGTTTATTTTTTAAACAAATTTATAAATATCTTAATTCGTACGAAATTTTGATTTGGTAGAACAATTATAGGATGAAGGAATGAGATGTATTGTAAATAATAAATAACAAGGCTTTATTTCCTTGTTCCTTTTGTCTAGAATCGACAAGGGATTGATTCAATTTTCATGAAAAACAAACCACATATGTGTCACCATGTTTTGTGCGGTTATTTATGATGCTGTAGTTCTAGAAAAGGAAATTGATCTTGTTTGGATGTAATAGAGTTGTTTGTCAAGAAGCCCGATTGGTAGCTGTATTGTCCAGAGGGTTCTATTTGTACTGCTGTTCTTTCATCCATTTTGCTTGTACAATTTTGCTGTTTACATGCACAAATATCAAGAACAAAAACCCTTTTACGTAAGACCATTTATTAGCTTGGTTGATTGCCCCTGGCATTATGCAAGCAAAGTTCCTGAGTGTACTAAAAAGAATATTCTTAATTTCCGCTGACAGCTTTTATCCTTTATTCTTTACCGAGCAGACGTGGTACTACTTTTTTCTGCTTTCTTACGGGATTAAATTTACCCATCGTTAGAAGTAGAAAGTGAAGAAAAGAAACTTCCACTTGTAGGCAAAAAAACGACGATCCGTTTGGGTTCGTTGTTTGCAAGCTTTTGTTGGATTAATTATTGCAATTCTACGCTGTTTGGTGCTTCACTTCGCACTGTTCTCTCTATTCTATGCGTGTTCGCTTTTGTACCGTCGGCGTTTTTAATGGTGGTACGATTAAATGATAACTAAAATTTTAATCAGCTTATCCTGGCCGGATGCGAAACGCTTTCGCGCACTATCAGAGGGAACACACACAAACACAAGACAGGAGCAGGGATTGAAGCGGGGTGAATTTTCCGAAGGGGGTGAGTTGAATTGGGATTGGTAAAGCAGACTGCTGACACTGACAACTTAACGTACTTATGCCAGCTGATCACTGGTACCGGCAAGGATGGTTGGATTTTGTGCAAATTGAAACCGAACTTCAGGCACAACTATTTTAATTAAACGAGGCAACTGTTTGGCAGTAAAGTTTTCCCGAATTGAATTCCGTTTTTCGAAATGGTACGGCCGAACCCCGAAGCATTTGGTGGGAAGCGATATCGTGTGTGTGTGTATGGGAACGTTCATATTTAACCGAAAAGCGAATAGGCACACTACAATAAATGAGTCTGAAGTGCTTATGTATATGTTGGTGAAATCGTGAGAAGCTAGGCGCCTCCATCGGAACATTAGAGCTTACGCGATGGGGTGTTTCGGTATGTTTCGTTTACTTTGGCAGATTGGGTTAGTTTTACAGACAAACATCCATCTATCTTCATCGGAGTTTCAAGTTTTGCATGTTTTTTTTTTGTTACGATGCAAACTATGCAAATATTTAGATTCAATTTTAATTGCTAAAGAAATTCAACGCTAAGACGCTGTTTTGAGATGTTTTTTGCTGTTTTTTTAAACATGTTTTAAAAAGGTTTAATATTAGTAAATTTAAATGCATCAACTAATAATTAGAAATAACTATCAAGCCATTTCGATTTTTATTTAATTTAATAGCACGGGTATTACGGTATTGCCAGCACCATTTGTGCTGATTTATCAATCCGTTTTGTATGAATAAAACAAAATACGAATGTCAAAAAGATAAGGTTCATTAAATTAATTCAAATCAATATTCTGCATCACTTTTCTGTTGAATCAGGTTTTTTTATTATTAAAACATTACTTAACGGCTTTACTTACAAAATCATTTCCAGTCAAATATCACATTTTTGGTACATTTTCTGCTAAAAATATCATTTTCGAAGGCATTAGTTTGGTTGAATTTTAATTAAACCAAAGTTTCGATGAAATATTGCCTTTGATTATCGGAAACAATAATTTCGGGTTTTCCCTTCGAAATCGGAAAACCTTTTCGAAACACGACAATAGACGCAATAAGTTATCTTGCAGACAGGGTGTCTAAGGTTACCAGAACCGATGGATGATTTAAGTGATACAATATTTCCCAAGCATCCAATTCTCAATTTTCCTGCTTCGAATTGAGAACTGCTTCGTTTGGAAAGGGTACTTAAAATTTTCCCATTCTACCAATCGAACGTGAAAAAGAGAGATTTTTGACTTTTTTTGTTTTGGTTTGCTCGTAAACAATACACGTTATATCGTTGTTCGATACAAGTGGGGCGATGGTGATTCCACTCGTAGACAGCGTCTTAATCGGTCACTTTCGGTGTTTTGGAATGGGTAACAGCAGCGGGGCTAACTTTTCGATGGTAAAGTTTCTTGACCGTGCCGTGGTGTACCGTCTTGTGTTGATGGACATTAATTAGTACAAGTATTGTTGCAGATAATCGCACGGAAAAACGATGAAGGCACTAACTTGAAGCTGATTAAATTACCTTTCGCAGACTTTTCACACTGCCGAGTGAGTGGGGAGGGAATGATTTATGATGATTTTATTTCATTACCAGTTTGAAAGTGTTTGCATGTACAAATAGTAAAGAATTTTAGTATATTGAAAGGTTTATTAGTTTTATGCAACGCACAAAGTTTAATGGAATATACGAAATACTAATTAGAAAATGTTAAACAAATAAATTTTTCCACAAAATAGAAGCTTTACATCTTCCTCTAAGGAATGAACTCTTGCTGGACTTCAAATATCAACTTTTAATTAACATTCTTCCAAGAGGACTTTATTGTGAAAGAAACAATGAGACAACCATCAATCGTAAATTGGTTTCTCTGCGGCATTCAGGAACTCAGCATCTCTGAGGAAAATGTTCTCCTTCGACGATACTATCGAGGGCATCCTTTATGTAGAGAATTCATCAGAATTGACTCCAGCTAATCTTTGGCGTGGATCATTGAGCATAAAATTCGGTGGATAAAATCAGGGTTTCTACTGACGTTGGAATTTGTATCGCAAGACAAAACGAAACAAAAAAACCCAACTTACATACAAGAGAAGGCATCCATAAAACGGTAGGCTAGACGCTTGTAAAGAAATGGTTCTACTCCTTTTTTGCTTGGAATTTGCTTATCAACGTGAAGAAAGGGATGTATTTCTTGGTGAGTTTTATCAAGCTTCCAGTGTGCGTCACCGAGTAGGAAAAGGTAAAGTGCGTTCTGTTTCGATTGTGTTGGCAGGTCCGCAAGTTGATTAAAGCCCCGTATCGGGATGTAAGCGCGCGAGCGAGAAAGAGAGAGAGAGAGGGCGACAGAGGGAGAGAAAGTGTACTCCATAATCTTCACTGTTCCTGGTTTTTCACTATTGTTCCCGCGGCCATCATCTGTCATTGTGCCTAACCAAAAACCCCCGTGCACGTCAGGTACACAAAAGCAAGTTGATTTGCATACTAATTAGAAAGTTCGTCGAGCCGGTTTTACCCTTTTAGCAAACACGGTTTGAGCACGGGAGCAGCAGTAGTAAAGATGAATCTCTCCCGGGATTAAGGTAGGTAAGGTAAGAATATTTCACGTTCGATCTTGTGCTACAAAATCAGCTTTTCCGACGAAAAATGGGATAAGACGAAGCATCTTAACCGACATTCCATCCGTTCCGTCAAGATGAACTACACGTCGGGTGGGTTTATTTCCTCACAAAAGGGTAGATGATAGATGGTACAGGTTAAAGTTGTTTCTTGAAAGTCTAGCTTTGTGCAATTCCTGTAACATTCCTCCAAGTAAGGTGAAATCATACTTACGCAGTACATTAACGGTGTGAGTGGATTGTACGTTTTCGGGCAGCTGCATATTAACACCGTGGCAAATAGCAACCAGGGAACGTTTGTTGGCTTCCACCGTTGCTGTTATGTTGGATGTTGTAACCCAACCTCCTGGAAACAAACAGGAATTTTTTCTCTTTAACTATAATATTCTCCAATAATTTTAATTTCCTTTCAATTACATACCTTCCGGGCTTGGTACTACTTTGGACGATGCATTTGCAACTTGTTTACCATTAACAATCCATTTAATGTCTGCCGCCGGATTCGATGCCGTTGTCTGACATTGGAGAGTCACACTATCTCCTACCCGTGCCTCTGATGGTCCGGATACTATCACTTGTGTCGGTGCAACTGTAATGAAAGGATGGACATGAGATTGGTTTTTTTTCACGTTTAATGCTCCACTCTATCGGGTAACTTACATTGCACATTAAGCGTAACTTCAGCTTTAAGTATCTTCGTTGCCATTACATTATTTGCTTCGCAACGCAAACGTGCCTTATTGTCTGTTGCTTCCGCTACAAATGAGTAGATATTCTCCGACAGCCGATCAGTCGTACGGTAAGCCATACGGGCCTGGTTTCCATTCTTGTACCAGATCAATTGAGCGGGTGGATTACCACCCCGGCTACGACAGACCAGTTTCACGTGCTGCCCCTTTCGTACCGAATCGCCTTGTGAGTAACCTTCGATGTATGGTGGTCCGGGAGGATCTAAGGGAGAAGAATAGGGAATGATTAGGAAAAATATATACTGCGTTGTAGTTTGTCAGCACATTTTCAATGGTTTACACGTTTTAATAATTCTGATTGGAAATTTTGTTATAAATATAACAGAGATCCCATTCATTCGTTGAGATACGCTACTATAGCGGAAGGCGGAGATCTCCAACAATCTGGAATTTCTGTGTATGTCGGATTTCGTTTCAAATTGACAGTTATGGAAGTATCTTTCGATGGGTTTCAAATC
Organism: Anopheles funestus; assembly: GCF_943734845.2. Taxonomy (NCBI): domain Eukaryota; kingdom Metazoa; phylum Arthropoda; class Insecta; order Diptera; family Culicidae; genus Anopheles; species Anopheles funestus. The sequence continues at coordinate 74,612,536 of NC_064599.1, read as the reverse complement.
CCATTCGGACCGTTCCCCCGTACCAAGGACTGACTAAAAATCAGTTTAGTAAGCCAAAAATGGCCGACGTGACCTTAGAGTTCGTTAAGCCATAAAGAAGGGAATTATCTTTAGCATTCCACTTATGGGGTAATTTTTGGTAGAAAAATATATAGCGTAGAAAAATTGAAAAAAGTGAATTAGAGGGCATTATCAATCAACTTGTAACTTAATTTTTAAATTACTCCTGGAGTTAAATAAAACGATATACCTAGTCTTTTGAATAACTGAACAAACATTGCCTGGATTTAGGTTTAAAATAATTTCTATAGTTAAAGCAGGTGTAAGATGCAACATTCGTTCCGAAGCTTGAGCATTAAACTAATGTCGTTTAAAAAAATATAGTTACGATCCTTTCGGTAGTAATTATACATGCGAATTGCGTTTGGGCCAAAGGAATAATTTGGAATAACTTTTAAGCTTCTGAACTGCAACTTAAACTTTTAATTTTATTTCTAATATAATACTATTCTCTAATACTAATATATGTAGGTTTTGCTATAAATGTACAATATCTAGATCCGAATTTGTTTTACGTTCCTTAGTTCAACATTTAACAGATTCTAAGTACATCTAATCATCTAATATATTGCGCTCTCAACAGTCAAAGTGAAAGGACGTGTTTTTGTTTACTTTGCTACGATGTGCTCATACGAGAGATATGGAAGGAATACCTTCCGTATCGATTATTCCGAAGCTCCCGTACGCCCAACGTTGGACGAGACAGTGGATTTTCTGTTCAACGTCCTTAAGACGGGAGAGGACATTTCGATGGTGCAGCGCAACACTGTCCTAAGCGTTGTTTTCGTGACAATGCCAACGCTGGAACGAGCGATGAATATCGTGAAGGAGCACGCTGATAAGCACTTTATCACGCACGAGGGGAAGCAGTTCCCTATCCGTGTTGAGATGGAGGATGGTGCGACGGAGGTCAGGGTTCGCGATCTACCTCCCGGTCTACCAGATGCGGATGTGGCTGCCGACCTTGGCCGATTCGGAGAAGTAATCTCGATTGTGCGCGGTGTGTATGGTCCGGAAACGCGTTTGGCTGGTGTTTTGACAGGCATGCGTATCGTGCGTATGAAGCTGAAAAAACCCATCGCGTCGTTCATCATGGTGTGTGGTGAGGAAACGGGGGTAACATACCGTGGACAACAGCAGTCTTGCCGCTTTTGTACGGAACCGGTGCATTTTGGACTTAGCTGTGTCCAGAGCCGTGTGGAACGGTTCCACGCAGAGGATTCACGCACACGGAAGGCAACGTCGTATGCGGATGCTTTACAGAAAGCACCAACACCAGCAGCAGCTACAGCTGCTCCAACCGTTGCTACTAACAACAGTGCGAAAGGAAGGGGACGGGGTCGTAAAGGGAAGGTAAGGTTTACCACACTTCCCAACTCAACTGCAATGTCATCGGCATCTGCAGCGAGTGTTCCACAGGATCCCGTGTCCAAAATTGCTGATCGTTTGGTCATTCCGATCGAACCAGCAATCGTCGCTCGGCCGTCCAGCCCAAAACCGAACGGCTCAACTAAGAATGAGCAGTGTAAGGGAGTAAACATCCTTACTGTCGCAGGCGCCACCACTACATCGACGGTTGTGGATACTGGCGCTAGACTAGTAACTGCGTCTGCGTCTGCCGCTTCGTCTGCCGCTGCCCCTGCCGCTGCGTCTGCTGCGGTGTCTGGCGCTACGTCTGTCGCTGCGCCTGCCGCTGTCTCTGCCGCTGCTCCTGCTGCAGTGTCTGGGGCTACGTCTGCCGCTGCCCCTGCCGCTGCCCCTGCCGCTGCCCCTGCCGCTGTGTCTGGCGCTACGTCTGCCGCTGCTCCTGCCGCTGCTCCTGCTGCTGAGCGGGATACAGAATCGAGAGCACTGTCAGACTCTCTCGTGTTCAAAACACCGCTGGCCATCCCTTCCATTACCATTCCTCTCCGTAACGTAGATGAGCAGGTTGCGATCAAACGCAAGCAAAATCCGGAGACGGATCACGAGAGTGATGGCTCTTCTTCATCCTCACACAGCCTAACGGGCGCGACCAAGCGCAAGCCTGGTCGTCCTCCTAAACGGCTCACTACCACTACCACACAATAGATGATCTTAGATTCGTCGCGATGGAGCCCAACGAGGTAAATAATAATGTTAATAGTAGCTATAATCTAGCTACTATTAATATTAATACAATTTCTAACTCGACGAAACTAGAAGCCCTCAAAACTTTTATCCGAACAATGGATCTTGACGTCATATTTCTTCAAGAAGTATGCGTTCCAGATCTGTATATACGAGGATTCAATGTCGTCTCCAACGTTGATGTTTCGGGGAGGGGTACGGCGATCGCTTTACGTGAACACTTAAAATTTTCTCATGTCGAACGCAGTTTAGATTCCCGTTTAATCTGTCTTCGGCTTGAGAATAATACCACACTATGCAATGTTTACGCTCCCTCTGGGAGTCAGCGTAGAGGAGAGAGGGAGGAATTTTTTGAGCAAACGTTGGCGTTCTACCTGCGAAATGCATGCCAGCATGTCATTCTTGCAGGCGATTTCAACAGTGTGTTGGAGTCAAAGGACGTGACGGGGGCGAGGAATTTCAGCCATTCTCTCCGAAACGTAGTAAACACCATGGGTATGTGTGACAGTTGGGAAGCTCTCAGAGGTAACTCTGTTGAGTTTTCTTATGTCACAAGTGGTTCTGGTTCACGTATCGATCGTTGTTACGTCTCGTCGTCACTAAAAGCACAGTTGAGGACGACTGGTATGCATGTACTGGCCTTTTCGGACCATAAGGCCCTCACTGTCCGTCTTTGTATTCCAGCTCAGCCGAGCCGTGTGCGCAGCAACGGTTACTGGCAGCTGAGACCACATATTTTAACAGAACGAAATCTAGAGGAATTCAAAGTAAAGTGGAATTTTTGGACTAGACAGAGGAAAAACTACGGCTCGTGGATGCAGTGGTGGGTGGAGCATGCGAAGCCTAAAATCAAATCGTTCTTTCGTTGGAAAACAAATGAAAGATACCAAAATTTCCGTTTACATCACGAGCTTCTTTATAGAGGACTGAGTTCTGCTTATGAGCGATATTTAGTTGACCAAAATGAATTGATCAACATAAATCGAATCAAAGGGAAAATGCTTCTCCTTCAGAAACGTTTCTCTGAGGATTTTGCGCGCATTAACGAAACGCGTGTATGTGGTGAGGACATTTCGACCTTCCAACTTGATGAAGGGAGACGAAGAAGGACCGTGATCGACAAGTTAGAAATGGATGATGGGTCCTCCTTAACTGATCCTGATAAGATAAAAGAACACATTGAGGGCTTCTTTAAAGATCTCTACACAACCTACGACACAGACACACATAAAACACAAACAGACAACTTTTCCTTTTCACGAGCCATCCCAGAGGACTGTGAAGCCAACAATGGTTGCATGAAGGAAATTACCTCCCGTGATATCCTTGATGCAATCAAATCTTCGGCTTCGCGAAGGTCCCCCGGTCCGGATGGAATACCAAAAGAGTTTTATCTCCGCACTTTCGACATTATTAGTCGAGAACTAGGGCTAGTGCTAAATGAGGCTCTCCGCGGAGAGTTTCCTCCGGGTTTCGTTGACGGGGTCATTGTGCTGGTGAGGAAGCGGGGAGGCGAGGTTACCATGTCTGCTTTTCGACCTATATCACTCCTTAACGTAGATTACAAGCTTCTGTCCAGAATTGTCAAACACCGTCTCGACCATATTGTCGGGAAGTGGGAGATAGTTTCGGCAGCGCAAAAGTGTTGCAATAAACCACGCAACATTTTTCAAGCTGTTCTTTCCGTTAAGGAGAGATTGATTGATTTGCAGAGGAAACGTAAGTATGGTAAGCTTGTCTCCTTTGACCTTTCCCATGCCTTTGATCGTGTGAATCGGGACTTTTTGTTTAGCAACATGCTCGCGATAGGTTTCAATCCGAGGCTGGTGGGGCTTTTGAGAACGATTGGTGAGCAGTCCTCCTCCCGTATCCTGATCAACGGAAATCTCTCCAATTCCTTCCCAATCCTCAGATCCGTTCGACAAGGGGATCCTCTATCCATGCACCTCTTTATCCTCTATCTTCAACCCCTTATCACAAGATTAGAAAGCATATGTTCTGACCAGGATGATCTGGTCAACGCATATGCTGACGACATCTCTGTGATAACAACCTCTTCCAACAAAATCCAGCGTGTGCGAGAACTCTTTGAGGCGTTTGGCAGTGTCTCCGGTGCTCGCCTGAACGTCGACAAAACGTTAGCCATCGACGTTGGACTTGTCAACCCAGCTCGCGAATGGAATGTACCATGGCTAAGAACCGAGGAGAGACTACGGTTGCTTGGAATATTATTTTCCAACAACATACGACAAGCCATGTGCCAAAATTGGAACGTACAGATAGCGAAATTCGGACAGCTGGTGAGACTGCACAGGATAAGATGTCTCAATTTGCAGCAGCGGGTCATTCTCCTGAACACGTTTCTGCTCCCCAAACTGTGGTACGTTGCTTCGGTGTGTGCCCCGAGGGTTTTCGATCTGAGAAGAGCCACAACTTTGATCGGATACCTGTTGTACTACAGAAGCGGAGGTATACGCGTTCCTCTGGAGCAACTGGCTCTTCCACGCAAGAAAGGTGGTCTGAACCTTCAGCTACCCCAAACAAAATGTATGGCGCTCCTAACAAACCGGTACGTGAAAGAGAGGGAGTGCTTGGAAGTTGGTTTCCAGCATATCTCTAGTGCTGGAAACCCACCGAACCTCTCGGGCATCCCGACAACGTACCCATGCTTAAGAGCAGTGATTCAGGAGATGGCATATATTCCGCTAGTTCCTTGTGAACCCTGCTCAACAAAACAGATCATAAATAAACAGATCCAGAGATTCGCAGTCGCCAAAATCATGAGGACAACACCCTACGTTGACTGGAGAAACGTCTGGAGAAACATACACAATAAACAGCTGAATTCAACACAACGTTCCACGCTTTACATGTTAGTAAATGGAAAGGTTCCTCATGGGGAGCTTTACAGCAGATGGGACGGGGTTTTTGCTAACTCTTGCGAGACGTGTAATGCTCTGGACACTCTCGAGCACAAATTCGCGATGTGTCCAAGAGTGAACGGAGCCTGGAGAAGTCTCCTTAAAAAAGTAAATCATCATGTGCCTGAACTCGTCGACCCGTCCTTCAATGTGCTGCGCTTTCCTGCTCTGGGAAATATAAGAGCCAGTAAACGCGTGGCTGTGTGCAAACTGTTTGCAAATTATATCATCCACATCATTAGCAATAATGATGATGCGATTGATATAAACGTCCTTGATGTAGTTCTGTCCAACCCGTAAATGTATGTTGTGTATATATGTATACACATTGCCTGTTTAAAACCTTTCTTTTTTTCCTTAATGTTACAATGTTTGTTAATGGTATGTAAATATGTATGCTAATAAAAATTTTTTATAAAAAAAAATATAGCAGTTTCTACCATTTTTATTCGCCAAATTTGTATCTATTTTCCTTCACAACAGAATTTACCATAATGAAGCTTTAAAGGCAATTTTAAGTCATTCTTTGTTCGTAACGCTCGAGAGAAATCGTTCATAAACCAATGCCGAAAACAAGCGGAAAATTGGTTTCCTTATCATTATTCGTACTTTATCCATAATTTTGCGGCACTTTGCATGTGTCGGTGCGCAGCACCATATCGACCAGTCAGCAAGCAAAATGGTGGTTAAAATTAATTTTCTTATCAGTTTATGTGTTAGCTTTTTCTCAACAAATTTACATGCACCCCGTACCACACCCGGTTTCGGGGTGTGGGTTCGGTGTGTATGACGATGTATGGCTGTATGGGTGCCTTTTGCAAAGGAACACTTTTCCTTTGCCGCTGTATAATGAAACCATTGTGCTTTCTCTACCCCTTTTTCTTGACACAGCCGCTGTTTCGCTTTCTTTGCTAAGAAACGGCAAAACCATAAACGTCCTGAAATAACCGACACCATTCGTTCAGGACAAACTTCGACAACTTGTCTTTGGTGCGCATAAATAATGCCAGAAATGCTAATTTTCTTAGATAATGTGCGGCACACACACACACCCCACCTGCCCCGGTGCCATTATATTACGTGTGCACGAGTGCAGGTGAGTGGCAGTGGCGATAAGTAGATTGAATTTTAATGCCAACATTGTCGTCATTTTGTTCGCGCACACGGCACAACGGCCGGTGCGCTATCGCTAATGTGCATTTTTCCACCAAAGCTTTCGGTGTACAACCGATGCCCTCGTGGCATATACTAGCGATAAGATGTGGTTTGGCTTTCACCTCCTTCCAGCCAGGGGCGCGTAGCGTACAAGGCACCACGTTAAGAGCTTTTGCCGAGCTGAAAAGAGGCACGAACCGTTGTAGATCTTGTTTTATGAGTAGCGAAGAAAGTGAAGGAACGAGAAGGAAAAAAATTGCATGAAAGCAAAGCCCAAAATGTATTTTAAATTTGCGTCCTTTCGCGCGTGTATGTGGGGAGTGCTATATATGGGTTAACACAGCCCGGCACTGTTACCGAAAATGGGGAATATGATGGAAAATCGAAATGGATGTATATTGGATATTATTTTTTTTTTTGCACCAACGCAAAAGCCCGCTTTTGCTGCCACGGTTCTAATCCGTTAAATGTGATGTCATTTCCTGGCTGTCATATGCAGAATCCGGGCACCATCCCGAATGCTAATCCTTTGAGTGCATCTTGGAAAAAGCATCTCGCTGCATCGCTGCATGCAAGTAGGGCGTGTGTTTGTGCGTTACGAGTGTGCATCGTTTGCTGTTAATGCAAACAGAATAAATATGCAGGGTGCATGTTTGTGCCGGGTGTATGCGTTAAGCTAGGGACGTGTGCTTGACACGGGATTTTGCTGTTGTAGCTGAAGGATGTGAAGTGAAACTAACTATGTAAAAACAAATTAATGCTTCAAGAAAGACGATAAGACATGGTGGAAAATGCCTTACTGAAATGAGATGTTATATTTAGTCCTTTTTTAAAAACAAAAAAAGATGGAAAATTCTTTTGCATGCTTCTTTTACGTAGCGTTTATTGAATGATTAGCAGAGAGTAATATTGTTTACTGAAAAATAAATATTTTATTACAATACACTTGGTGAAGAATAATTTGAGGTATTATTTATAACAAATATTTAAGTTAGGTTTCTTGTAATTTTAGGGCCTTGAGTTATATTCCATTACTGCCCTAAATTGCCTTTTTTAACGTTTTCTTTACGATTGTTCACAATTCTAAACGTTAAGATTTGTCATGTAAAACTGTAAATTAATTTGTTTGCGAATAAACCATATCAGTTATTAAATGGAAGTATAAACAAAAGAGATGACAATGAGAGAAATTAATGATAGAATAAACAGTGATAAGTTTAATTCAATACTAAACTAACTAAAAACCTTGAAAAAGGACAAAGTATGCAAACTATTTAATAATAGTTTATTTTTCAGTATATAATGAAAAATAAACTATTATTAAATTGAGACTAAAACTCAAAAAATAAAATAACAAAATACTTAACATGAATACTTAAATACTTAATAACAAAATTAAGTCGCTGGCCAGCGCAGAAGGTGTGTGAGTTAAAATGCATAAGAATAGTCAAAGGATTAGTTAAGAGCATTTTTTATGATTCTTAAAACTTCAAAAGAGTGAGTAAAAGATTAAAATCCTTATAAACTCTCCTTCACTCAGTGTCAATTATCTCTAAATAGTAAATTCAGGAAGAATAATCTAGTAAATTCATCTAGACAATCATTTAATAGTTCCGACATTAAAACATCTGTTTATACTTGATGAATGTATGTATGAGTATGATATTTATGTATTTTAGGAAATTATTAGGTTACTAATGCTCACGTAAAGAGCAAGAAATTTCAATCATTAATTTCATTTTAAAATATCTGGTGATAAGTTTCCTAACTATATTGTAGCATTCTTGTAATAATAAAATTTTAAACCATTTACTCATTTTCATAAATGTGTTCCATTGTCACAAATTTTTCCCCACTCCCGAGGGGACATCCAAACCACCGTACCCGAAGGTTGATGAACGAGCTCACGATTGTCAGCTGAATAAATGAATAATAAATGGTCGCTTTCTTTTGCAGCTTGTCACAATGCCCGAGCCCGGGAACAAGCGAACTTCAAATCAGTAGTGAAGTTTAAATCAAAAGACTCGAACTTTACGCGCACGAGAAATTTGTCCGTTCGTATGCACCACATTTACTCCCGGTGGTGTGTATTTTGCCGGCTCTAATTATATTAGCTCATTTGCATAGCAATTCATCTGCTTCAGGGGGTGGGGAATAATATGACAAAGTGATCTTCCTCTCTTTTTTTCTAGCTAGTACTTGACTACTTGACTAATTATTTGTCTATACATAGAATATTTTTTTTTCGCTGCCACTTTTCTTCTTCCAACTGTTCCGAATTAAATGTTGAAACTCGAACACCGCACTAGCGGTAGTGGTGTTATGTGCAGATTATGGAAATTGCATTACTTTTATGAACTTTTAACCTACTTTGCGTGCGGGAGGTTTGAAATGTTTTCCTTCCCTCCCATGCAAAAACCCATTGTTCTGCTGGGGTTTGGATTTTGTTGATCTTGAATGATTGTTATCCTCAGCCAGAATTAAATTTATGGCAAGAGCAAAGAGGAGGATCGTTTTACGTTCCACGAACAATGTGAACTTATTTTTTAAGTCCTTCCATCGTATGCCATCTCATTGCAAAAAAAATGCACACCAAAGATCATGGTAAGAAGGTATTTTTTTCTCTCTCTCTCTTTCTACTATTGTTTTGTTTCATTTCGTTCCTATTTGTAAATGTCTGAAATGTCGGAAAGTGGAGCAAAAGGATTTGCCTCACCAAAAAAAAAAAAACAAAAAAAAGGAGAAGGAACGGGTTTCGCACCCGAGGCAGCTGTCGGTTGTTTATTTTTATTTAATATTTACTTATTACATTCTCCACCATCATTTTAACTGCTTTTCCACCATAGCGTTCCTTCTTTGGTGTTGGATTTTTTCCTTCTTCTTCTGGACGTGTGTGTGTGCAAGAGTTCTTCGTTACTTTCATCACCCTTACGCCTTACTAGGGGTGGTGTTTTTTTGGGGACGGGTGCTCTTGCTGATTCCTGAAATCATATCCTTTGCTTCAGCTGCAACGAGCGTGGCACACAATTGTAGTAACGCCTTGCTTGCTGCGCACACAGTATTGTATATTTTTTGCTTGCTTTACTTCTATTTGGTGTTATTGCTTACAGTTGGCATTTCTCAGTGTTGCTGTGCTGTTTGATGCAGCATTTTCCACAGACACTCACTTTTACCCTTCATGATGCCATGTCATACCGTGTGTTCTTTCTCTTCGCGTGTGTGTGTGTTAATGTGTCGTTGAGAAGTAGAAAAAAAAGGTTAACGAAACAACGACATACCCTCGGTTTGGTTGCTTTGTTTAGTTGCCCCAACGGGTAAAGGAAGGAAGGTGGCTTGCCCACGGGCTTCGAGGAAAAGTACCCGACGGGTGTTTCGAAATGAAAAGTTATTTTCCCTGCTTTGTAATGGAAGCGCGCTTTCGAGCGCATTTTCTTCACGATCTCAACTGTTTTCTTCCAAGTATTTTTCCTCCTTCTAACCCTCCCCCTCCCCCCACTCACTACTACAGAGCACTATGCGTTCCTTGTTCTTTCCACGGTTCATCGCGTGACTCGCTGACGACGACAGGCGTTAGAATTCTTTGCGCCGAGTAAACGGAACGATGACAGCAGGCACACAAGCGCGGAAGCGGAAGGTTGGAAAGTTTTCGGTTTTCGGTTCCTTCCGGGGGGCGTTTATCACCCTCTCCTGCCTCCGAACCTCCCGCTACTCGTTGACGGAGCTTGTTCGTGTGCTTTTTGCTCCGGTTGTTACTGCTCGCTGTTTCGCTTTATTGCTGAGCGGTGCAATTTTAAAATCATGCTCCACGCGCAAAGACTGCGAAACAGTGGAAAAGAATCGGGTGTGCTGGGTTGGCAACTAGTCGTTGTCGTACGTAAAGGCAACCTTCAATTGATTGAGAAATCATAGACTAGTTCAGCGTCCGGCACGAGTTTCAATTGGCCTCACGGGGGTAGAAGGGAGGGAGTTGAAAATCGGCACCAACCAGGACAAAAGCACTGGGTTGGAAACATTACCGAGAATCTTACCGACCCCGGTTCTCATTCCCCGAGATGGTACATGCTCTATTGGCTGTAAAGGTACGTGACTAGCAGCTCATTCCCGGGCGCCAATCAGCGAAACTCTTTGCCCGGCGGTGGATCGGATGGCCAAAGCGTAAGTAGCCATTAGTACACTAGCAGCGTGAGCGGGAAAAAGTGTAGAAAGAATAGAAGGAAAAATGGAAACCATGGAAGGGAGTTACGGGTGGCACAACTAGAAGTTCGATTGAAGCTGAAGTGGTTAGCAGAAATGGCAACTGGACGGGTACTTACAGAGCACTGACAGCTGTACGGTGGCCTGCATCGGACGGTCTTCCGGGATTGCTTGGTGTCGGGCTTGGCACGTGTAGTCGATGTAGTCATCTTCCGCGGTCGGTTGAAGGTGCAGCTTGGACGTCACGGTGTACCGTCGATCTTCCGCCTCTGTGGTCTTTGTGTCGATAGTGTCTAGAATGGGTAGAAACAAGAAGAAAAAAAAAACCACGCACATGGCATAAGTTGTGGATGCTATCGATGTAAAACTTTTGCACCAATGATTGGTAATTACAATTGCTTCACGAACAATTAATCAAATCAATCGTTTGATTTTCACTTTCTCAGTTTCATGGTTCAAGTGAAATACAAAAGCGCATTTGAAATGGGGAATGGTTTTAGTATAGTATGGGGTTTTTATTATTGTGAAACTTTTTAAATAAAATTCATTGTACCACAGTTAATGTTTATTTGTTAGTAAACTTTAGTACACGGAATATTTTTGTTTTCTTTTAAGTAAATAAATTTATTTTTATAAAATTTCTCATTATTTTGTAACGATAGATAATAAAAAAGTCTTGTTTAGAATGTAAGATATCTTGATTTTAACAACAACAAAAATTCTCACTGTTCAAGTTTTGTAGGTTATGTTTTCATAATTTCAACATACATAACACGGCCTGAAAAAAAGATCCTTAATAAAATTCCATTTATTTTGCTATTTCCTGTTCATTTGCCTCTTTTGGTTACAGTTCCGTTTTTATTTTTGTCTTTCATTCTATTTTCACCTCTCTTCTGAACTATATGTTTGTTATCTCTTTTTTTATTTTACTATAATATATTATCTTTTATATTTAGCTTATGGTATACTTTAACATTTCTCTTTTTTCTTTCTTAATTTCTATTTCTGTTTTGTTTTTTTATTTTTTGGGTATTTTTTTTTGAGACGTAACAAGTGTCTGATATTGTAAATATCTTTATTTTTATTTTATACTTTATTTTTACGCTCAAACTCTATTTTGTGATGAATATAAGCATTGAGTTGATTGATCAAGATTTGATCAACGGCTTCAGCATTTTGCGACTTGAGTCCAAGACTTAGATATCCTAATCAAAACTTGGAAAAGCGGCCCAGGTGGTTCTGCACAAGTATATAGTCATCTTCAAAATTCAATATTGCTTTTTGGGTTCTTACACCAACTGAAACACCGAAAACCGCATAATAATGCACATATTTTTACAAGGAATGCAAGCATTCCAACATAAGCTTTGCAACATCAACAGACCGAACTCAGGCTAAATGCCTTAGAATAATGCTCCTTTTAGTGGTTTGAACCGGGTGGTCACAATGGTTGGACGTTGTTTAAGACATAATATTTGGATAAGAAATTGAGCAAAATTAAACTAAACGGTCCAGACGATATAAGACACACAAAACAATGACCGGCTAGTTTCGGTGGCTGTCTTTGGAAAATTTTCGGCTTTCAATTACTATCTGCCCATCCTCTCCATGGGGGGATATGAGATCAGAATCATCGAGAATTATCCAACAGATCGTGATTGTTTTGAAATTTGAACGAAAAGGCTCCCTGTGCGATACCGATTTCCGATGGACGTGTGTCCTGTTGCTGCACAGCAAATGCAACGTTTATTTCTTGAACAACGTTTCGAGCTGATTCTTGGATGATGCCATTGCCCGGTTGCTCTCTGACCACCATTACCCGTAGCTCATTGATCGGCCGTAATATGTGTTACATACTGGAACAATGTTGCTACGGCACTGTAAAAGCTTCGACAGCCCCACAGTGGCTGTGTTTGTTTGAAAAAAGAAAAAAAGGAAGCTTACTTGCCTCCGTTACAGTTATTGATTTTTATTGTCTACCGACCGGCTGCAACTTTGTTGGCGTGCAGCATCCCTAAGCCGCAAGGCACAAGCCTCGATGTTCGAACGAGTAGCACCCGAGTACGTCGGAGGTGGTTTTTTGTGTGTGGGGTGTTTCTCATCATCCTATTCGTTACTGTATTATCATTGTTTAACGAACGTTACTGTCAACCGGAGACCTTTTCCAGAACCTCTTCAAGATGGTGAACGCGTGCGGCACATACACGTGGTAAAGCACGAGGCTGCAACCGGGCAGAATCACTGATAAAAAGCTCATTTTCCTTATCCCCAATCTCGGTACGATGCAGTTTCGAGAATGAACAGGATTCGTCCGTCCTGCCATCACCGGGTAGCTTCGTCATGCCAATGTCGTTGTTCACGTCCCAGATGCGTCACAGGGAGTTGTAGCACAGCATCAAATGCGGGTTCCCTTCGCTTTTGCAGATGGTGATAATTTTAAGTGCTGTTTATTTTAGAAACCTCCTCTCTTACTGTATCTTTCTTTCACTCGCCTTCTCTCTCATAACAGGTTGATGGTGAGGTTACCCCAAGGGAAGCGTAATATGGTGCTTGTACTACCAGTATAATATTGCCACAGCTGGACACCATGGACACCAACCTCCCCGGAGTAATTCCATCATTCCGCTCGAAACTCCATTTTTCAATCCAGGATATTTTCCATGGGAAAGCTTTTTTTGGAGGGTAGGATGGAAAGATTCGGGTGGACCATACATGTGAAAAAAAGGATAATAGAACGATGATACATGTCGATCACGTTTCCGAGTTTTATGTTTACCTATGTAACAAATGCTCCATTTCGTGCCATATCGGTCAGTTTCTGGTTGGCTTTTGCTGTCGAATGTACACACAGAAAAGGGGTAAAAACCCATAGATATATATCTACGACCGGCGAGAATTACCAAAGGTATGAGCGATGATGCATATTTAATGCTTTTAAAAAGTTTCCCCTTCTTCCGGCATCGGTTCAAATGCGGAGTGCAGAATTCATTCCGGGGAGAAAATATAGACAATACCCGATTGAGTTGGTTCGAGCTGTTGAAATAATTCCCAACGGAGCTCAATTAAGTTTTGCATCTTTAAATGGGAAGTTTAGTAATGGTAGAGTGTATTCTGAAGTGTTTTACGTTTACATTTGCTTAATTTATTTATTTTTTCCTTGTTTAATAGTTATCAACTACATGAGATATAAAAGCTAATTTAGAACTATAATTATGAAAACAATGTTCGAGATATTTTCATCTGACTCTCGTTATGCTATTGATGGAGGCCTATTTATCTTATAATTTTTCTTTATTCTGTTTATATAAATAAAATAAATATAAATTACATGCCAAAGGTCCTTTATAACTCTGAGTCAAGTTTCAAAGCAACCAAACATGGTACGTGTGAATTCAATAAATGAATAAAGGTTTTTTTTAATAATTACGAAAAAGTAAATTACATTAGTACATTAATCAATTATGTTTCTATGATTGTTTTAATCTTAAATTATGAATGCTTTCTATGGCATGGGTTTTGTTTTCATAAATTGTATAAAAGTAAATTTAACACTTGAAAAAGAGCACTTAGCATTAATAATTTATTCATATAATATTTTTAAGCATTATTATTGAAAGAGAAGCTTGAAAAAAAATTTAAAATTCCGGGTAAAACTATGGTTTTTAATCCTTTTTCATTCTTTAATCTACTTAGCATAGCAAGTAAAGCACCACTTTCAACAAAGTGATGTGTTCGAAAAACAGTGTTAAATCGTCTTACTTTCTCACGGCATTGTCCACGGTCGATAAATCAACGTACAGCAGAACCGTACTCAACCGTGGTCGTGATCGTGAACGTGGTAAGACTTTCGATAAATCTTTGGTAGAGTACCAACTTTTTAAATTGACCATAAAAACCTCAAAACCTTGGTCCCTCCTTCCATTGGGATTGGGCAGGGCATGAAACGAAACGACAGCAGGCACGCCAGGCACTCAAACGTGACTCTCATCAATGAGCAATTAAACCGAATATACCGCCCTCTGCGCGTTTGTTTCGCTTGGCGTTGCGTAGAAAAATGGGAAATGGAAGGATGCTGTGTGTGTGTGTGCCAGTTGGGGGTTCTGACGGTCTGGGAGAATGGATGAAAGGTCATCAAAATTACCTACCGGTACTGTCAACGGGTTGTTGGAACCAACCGAAACCCGGACTATTATCATAATTGCCTAAGCATTAAACATTTAGTACAAGAATGTAAATTAGATACAGAAGGGTACGGTCAAAAGAGGGTTGGAAGTTGGAGAACTGGAAGGGTTGGGGGGAGGATAGAGGATTGCGAAATAAAAATCTTTACCATGATGACAAACTGATGAGCGGTGCGGACCGGTACGATGTACTAAATTGTGCAAATTTTATTGATTTTCATCACTAGAATTTAATTAAGTTTCATAAAGCTGAAGCGTTAAAAGCAGACAGCTGAGTTTTATTTGGTTTTTACAGCAAGATAGGACTTGATACTATTTTTGGTAAACAAAAAAGAAAGATACAAAACTGTACTTAATCTTACATCCGTGAAATGAAACACTATTTAATTTAATATAAATGTTTTAATCATTTGCCTTGGTCGTATTTGTGTGTGTGTGCGCATGAAATTAAATCTTCAAACAACGAACATGACTGTTTTACACGCTTTTCCACTATACCCGTGTTGCAGGGAAATGGTTACACTGCATTGACCTAACAGTGAAGGCCCAAACCATTTACAATTTTATTATGCATTCCAGTGGGACTGTTCTTAATTTGTGTACGCTAGGCTGCGGCATGTACGTACACACACACACACACACAGACATCGAATGAATGGTCACATTGCACAATGGCACCGATGGTGGATGTTTACAATTACAATTTGAAAACAAATATTAAGATTAAATGTAATGTTTTGTATATACGTCAAATAGATTGAAGAATCGAAAGTTAATGAACAATTTTATTGAAATTAGAATTACGATAAAATTTATGATAAGGATAAAAATTTTTTGAAGGATTTTTGTCTACGTATGGAAATTATTTTTAAGTAACAGGTTTTTTCGTGCCTTGGGGCAAAAATTCTGCAACGCAGAAGGAAAAAAAAGTTTTCCTTAGTCTCAGTCCTCAGTTCAAAGAATTTAATCATTTGTGTTGCGATCTATTTCTACATTTCTACAAGCTGAGTTGAACGAAAACTCTCAATTGGGTAAACGATCGGATTCCTCATATTCAGGCCTTAATCATGATATTCCTCATTTTGACTGTAATATGAGTTAACTCTTTCCCATGAGACTTCCATGAATTTTCTTCGTGAGCTGCTTATTTTCGATGAGAGTCAAAAGTGATCTCTCGCATTTTGAGTAATTCGCTGGTAACTGAAGTAAGAAAGCTTTAGCATTTCTTAAGTTAATTTAACATAAAAAAGATGTCTTGATCACTAGAGGTTTTTTGTCACTTGTCGCCCAACATTCTATCTTCAACATTTAGAGCGTATTAGCTGTTTCTGTATGCGTGCTGACGGCTTCGAGTGAACATTATAGTACGATTTGGAACGTATTCGAGCAATTTTTCTATCGGACTGAGGAATATAGATTCCTTTTTATTACGTGCATGCGGACAAGAGATTTGATTTTGCGATTTGTGTGTTTGTCAAGTATAGCAAAGACTTTAAAGGTCCCGACACACATGGACGAAGGGGAGTTGAAGTTCTTAGAGGTAACTTCCAACTAGTCAATAGTGAGTGATTACAGACTGTTTCTGACATATTATATGTATTTTAAAATATATAAAATATTTTGGATAAAATTTATGTTTTTACTGAACAATATTAATATGATAATGAAACCATCTTGACTGTCCTATGGACAATATTGTGATCAAAACCTTGATTGAACCCTGAAATTAAAAAGTTATTCAAAAAGAAATGCAGGACGTCCACTGAACAGCCTTAACTGAATCACTGTGCCCTGGCCGGGCTGGTCATCTTTCGGTAAAGGGACACAGCATGCCGGAAAAGAGATACCCAAGCGTACCATCGTGTATTGAAGGGAAGTGTGGGGTTTTTTTTTTTACTTCTCCGGCCGCCATACCATGGTTTTGCAGGGGCACTGGAAGCTGTAGCATATTTATGACATAATTACTGTTCATTTTTATACCTACCAGCTTTTTGTACGCTCCTGCGAGACACTTTACTACCCTGTGCCTGTGCATGTGTCTGTGGGTGTGTGCGTTCCGGAAAGTGGACATCGAGGAGAAATTAATTGAGCTCGGGGATTTTTCCACTTGAACGGTTACGGTGCGTCAGAAGTTTTCCGCAAGAACGTGCCAGCTTGGCCTAGCTTGGCCCGGGTGATGTGACGAAACTTGTCATAATTTGTTCTCATTTATTTGTCGCCGTAGTAGGTGAACCATTTTTTTTTTTGTAGGTCTTTCGAAAGGAAGCCACCCGCTTATGAAGTACCCCGTTTATGCTTCATGTACAAGAGCGCCAAAATCCTCACACTTTCATTGTGTTTCCTTGTTTTCCAAAAGAAGATTTATGGCAGTTTTGTATGCAAAAGCAAGCAAAAAAAAACCACCAAAATGTCTTCCTCAATCTTCCAAGTGAATCTGTCACCGAAATGAATGCCTTCCATTCTTAATGGAAGTCCTTCGTTAGTCTTTATGTGTGGTATTAACGGGGAGAAGCCCCCGGTCATCAGAAACGCAATTTGTAATACGCATAATGTGCCCGTACTTAAACGCTTTTATGACGACCAATCGACGAACCGCGAAGGGTCCGCACGCGGGTCGATATGTTAATTTAGGTGCCGAAGCACCTTGCGGTTTTTGTTTGAAATGCTACAATGGCATCGGGATCACTGGTGGGGTCAGGAAAGGTAATTAGAATCGGTCACTGGGCGTATCCCTGTCCACGTTTCGTGCGAGCGATGGGCTATATAGTCCATGTTCGAAATTGATTTATTCCCATTCCAATCCGCAAAAAAGCCAATTGTGCACGCGGTCGATGGGTTCCCGAACGGATGTCCTTTTTTCCGTGGGGTTTCGTTTTGGTAGAAATCCATAGACCGATTCACGAAATAAATCGATCCGAAAGCTTCCGAGGCTACTCTACACTTCATGCGTGTGGCCATGTAAATCATACACGAGCGTTTCGATGTCGCTCCCGGGGAGCTATCAAAATAATGTCTAACCCTGGGTGAACGAGTGTGCGTCCATCTCCCAGCTGGAGGGGGGCCAACCGGTATGTGATCGAAACGCGGGAAAGCGTTTTGTTTGGCGCACTGGAGATGTTGCACCAGTGTGCACTGTTTGAACGATTCGATTATGCAGAAATGGTGGGAAATAGTTCCGTTTGGTCCCCAAAAACGATGTGCGGTCGTTGCGGTCGCATTCCCACGCCCGGTAAGCATCTAATTTTGTCTGGTGCGAATTAGTTCTCCGTTACCGATTCACCACTCAACATTAATGGTGTGGTCCGGTTCCGGTTGGTGGTGATGGTTCGATGGGTGATCAACGAAGTTGCAGTGTTATTTGCCGCCGCACAGCTAATGACACATGCAACCGGACATAAAAGTGAAATTTTTGCTTGCATTCTTTCCTTTTTCAGTTGAATCGGCACTGCCGTTGACGGAGCTTAATTGGGATGATGGAGTTAAGGGTTTAAGTGGATTTTTTTTCGGTGAAAAGTTGCTAATTTTCCACACACACGTGCTATAAATGAGGGCCAATTGGTGTAGTTCAATTGATAAGCTTTATCGGTATTATTGGAATAAAGGGGTACATAATATTATAAAAATGTAACACACAAAGTGCCTACCGTCGGTTATTTCATGAATGAGCTAATGAAGAATCATTAGCCATTTTATACGAAAAGTCCTTATAACTCGTTAATAATTTGAAATTGGATTATCGCATTGCATTAAAGCGGATACCAAAATATGAGATGAAATTGCTAATAAATAATGCTAAATAACGTATTGCTAATAAATAATGAAAAAATAAGTATAGTCAATCATTACACAACTTTTGTGTTTTATATCAAACATGTAGTGTCCATAGTTTTACATCAAATAAGAATTCTAAGAGTTATTAAGCTGGTTACATCAAATATTAAATATTCAAAGTGATATTAGACTGGCCCACCAACAATTTTGTAAGAACTAATGTAAAGATGGGTAAAAAAATTTACTACCCGGAATGAAATCAAAGTGAACGATATAGAACAAAGGCTTAACAGTCATACATTATTCAATTTATTATCGAAATATATCTAAGTTAAAAAAACACTTAAATGTTTTAAATCTCTATAAATGCTAGTCGAATAAATTACAATGAATAAGTTAAATCGGAAAAGAGTCAAAAAAGCTCTTCGTAGAAATTTGAATGAATTCACTCTATAGTGAGATTTAATTCACTCATTTTTTCTTCTAATTTATGCAAATCACTATTCTCGTGTATAAACTCGTAGATACAGTTTTAGAATAAAAGAAGTGTTTATAAGTAGAAAGAGAATGATTAAAATATTATGCACAATACCCTCCAATACCATGAATAGAAAAAACAAGGTTAAGGCGATCTTTCACAGTATCTTAAACAATCCAAAATTAGAAGATACTTAAGAACATTTGTCATTTTTATTTTAAACACTACAGTTTCTTTCAGTAGGTTAACTAAAAGTAGTAAGAATGAAGCACGGAAGACATGTCGTAATGGAATTACGAATGACATGGAATAATTAAAATAATTGAAATAGTTGTATGAATAAAGAACAATAACTTTGTTTCATTACTTAATTGAATTAGAATTAAAGAGAACGTTAAAAAAGCATTAAATTGAATTAAACTGTCACGTACATTCCTTTTTTTATTCAGGTAACGGTTGTAACGCCGAAGGCAAAAGTATCATTCACTTTTTCAATTGCTTTTCCGCGGAAAAGCTGTTAATAAATTTATGTTATTACCTTTCAATAACTTCTTCATAACGGACATACAATAAATTTGATCAATGAAACATTAATGCCATATCAAATGTTGCTTCAATACACAGCAATTTGAATGAAAATTAGTTCTTAAAAGCATCTAAGATAACAAAATTCAAAGGGAAATGTAAAATGGTGGATCAAAACAAACATTTTGTTACACTCTGATTGACACAAGTTGTTATTAATTATTAATATAAATATTGCCTGACAGCAGCGGCTGTCATTTCATCTTAAAAAAATCTTAAATTTAATCATAAAAATTAAACATTACAAGCTTACCTGATTTGTACTCCACGTTGGCCCGATACCAAACGATTTGTGCTGCCGGTCTCGCATGTGGTACGGTGCACGTGAGTGACAGTTCCTGGCCCTCCCGTACTTCGGCCTTTGCATGTTGGCTGTAGCCCTGGATGCGAACTGACGCTGGTGGAGCTATTCGTGGAAGAAAAGCAAGAGGACAAAAAAAACGTGTGAATTAAAACGATGCCAACGATTTTCTCGCCCTCATTGTGCCATCTGCGTGTGTGTGTGTTTCCTTCGATTCCTTCACTAAAAGCACACACCAGCACAGTGGCAGTAAAGTTTACCGATGGAAAAGTTCTTCCGAAAGCGCTTGGTGAGTAGTTTTGTTTCCGTTTCCCGTGGTACATAGGTTACCTAAGGTGAAAATTCCCACCAGCCATAACTTTCCCACAACAGTCCGCAGTCGAAACGCAGTCGTACTTTAATTGAATGAAATATTGTTCTACGTCCAGTGGCGGTGGCGTGAGTCTTACCGAAGAACGAGGAATGTGTGCGAGAGAAGAAGAACAAAAACCAAATGCTCCAATTGGCTGCCCACTTCAGTCACACCGTTGGAGCGCATCTCCGGACCGTAACCAAAGAATGAAGATGCTATAAAAATCTAATTTTATAGTGATTTGTTTTACTGCCGTGCTGGGGGTATTGCATTGCTGTTTTGTGTCGGTGTGGTCGGAGGCTTTTTACACCATCACGAAACGCGCCAAAAACCTTCCACTCGAGACCCTTTCGGGACTGTGTCCGTGACTTTGCAGGGTTGATTGTTAATTCCAACTGCCAATGGACGCGTTTGCCGAAGCAAACGACCGAGACGCAACCGGCAGAGCAATGCGGATGCGAATGGTGCGATGGTGCATATCTTAAGATGGAAGCCGAACACAGTCGCTGTTCGCAAAAACCTCGTTCATTATAACTTTTTGTTCCTTCCCAAAAAGTGGCACCGATCGTCTGCATTTATTAGTGCAAAACTGTGTGGTTGAATTCCGCTTTCATATCGAGCGTAAAAAAGCCGTTAACACGGTGCGGAAGGTTTTTTGCGGAAATTTTTCGTAGCACGCGTTTGGTAGTGTAGGAATGTTCTCATTTTTAATTTCCAATTAACCGTTTCCGGGCAATGTTGCACAGCCGAATACATCCGCGTTATGCGTGGAAATGATCGAAAATTAGATTGGAGTTTCCGTTAAATTAGGTTGGCATTGTGTAATTAAAATTAGTTGAGCACATTATTGGACAAACCGTCGAAGAATCTTTGAGCAAAAGCATCTGTGAAAGTTTTGGGAAATGGGAAAGATGGGTTGACCAAACACAATCATATTTGTTATATAAATTTGATACGTAAGTAACAGCGTTTTATTAAATAGCATTTAGAAATTCGAACTTTCTACTAGACGAATAAATTTTAAAAAATTAAGCAATATTTTTTGTTTATTACAACTGATGTACCCAATTTGTTCCTGAATTCCTAACACTAAGTGTATATTGCATTCAGTAAAATTGATGTGTGTGAAGAAGAACTCTTTGACATAGTAAAACAAATAAGAATAGTGATTTATTTCTTACAATATTTCTTAAAAAAATGTTTGTCATTTGAGCATGTTTAGCCTTCCTAAAGTAAATAAAAAAGGAAGATTTTCATTTCATTGTTTTACACTCTGTTTACTCCAAAATCTCAATAATGAATCTCGTTTACTAAGATCTGTTTCGCTTATTTCGGTTATAGCAATGTGGTTTATAGTTCCTTTTTTATAGTAGGTAATTAATTTTACAATTTATTGTTTGCTTGATTGATTCTGTTCAAAACAGAAGAAAAAAATTATTAATTTAAAAAAAACTCTTGATTTTAATTATTTCAGCCGAAAAATTTAATCAAAACTGAATAAAAAGAGTAAAATTAATTTTCATTTAAAAGAAGATTCAATAGGTGCTGGGCAACGAGCGCTGACAAAAAGGTGACAAATTTTTCAAGTGACAAAAACCGCTTGTCAACTGCGAAAAATAGTATTTTTCGTGGCCGTGCACACATTTGTACACTTTGTCAAAACATAGCAACCCATGATTGACAAAATCTTCATCATCTTCAACATACACGAAAATTCAACGCGATGGAAGCAGTTTTACAGTAATTTAGGCATTAAATTAATTAATTAAGATGGTCTGTGTCCTTGCAGGGATGAAATACAGTTAATTCAACAAAAAAGAACACCGCAATGGTATGCAATTCTTTAAAGCGCGCTTGTTTACGTTTTGAGCAACGTCAAAATTTTGTCAACTTTTTGTCATCATTCTTGTCAACCTTTTTCGTGGATTTTCTACAAAATAAAATTTTGTCAAAAGCTCAAAAAAGTGACAAAAGCTCCGTTTTAACAAATTTTTCACCTTTTTGTCAGCGCTCGTTGCCCAGCACCTAATGTCTTACAGAAAAATTTGTTTTTTAAATTATAAATTTTCCTATACGGCATAAAGATTTGTACATGAAACATTTAAATCAATATGCACTCTGCATTTAGTATCGTTTTAACGAAACTTTCAACCACGCTACACACACACCATCCATCACCATCCACCAGTTTTTGGCAGGATTTGCATATCTTTCAACTTCCACTGTAAAAGTCCCAACTACAGTCGGCCAATCAAAGCGAACCTTTTCAATTCGCGTCTAACCTCTTCCGTTTTCCCCTTTTTAGCGAAAGAAACCGTGAAGAATCCCCAAACGCCCTCACATCGAATGCCATAATATCGGTTGACGGGAGTGAAATTGAAAAATTACCAGTTCTGCTGCAGCAGTGAAGCAATGTTGGAAGCTGGCTGGGTAAAAATTTTTGCACCCTATTGAATTTCAATGAGCATGCGGCACCGAAAACTTTCCCATCAAGCACACTCACTAGCTTCTCTCTCTCACTCTCTCTCTTTAGTGCTCGCTTTCTAGGATGAGTCGAAAGGAAGCAAAAGTTTTTCCGTAAACGAGTGGAGGTTTGTGATGCACCGGATCGGAAAATTGTTGCATCGGCACTGCAATTGGGAGCGAAAGAGCAAACGACGATGAAAACTCAAAATGACAGTGCACCGGCGGTACAGGATAATGTGTCGCCATCGCTTTACCTTACCGTTTCTTGCCGGTGGACTTGTTATTTTTTTTTCCATCTGTGGCACTTGCCATGGTGGATGTTGGACGAGACAAACGAGCCCGAAAGGTGTTGTTTTAGAGTGGTTCCTCTGCTCTGTTCGGTTGAGGGTGTTGGTACATGTTTGCAATCGGAAGTGCACCCACAGAAGAGGTTTCGGTCAATTCCACATCTGTCTCAAAACTTCTACCAACTCCCGCGCCCGTGTGTGGTTGAGTGAAGAAACGGGTGGGGTAAAGAGGGAAGGACACCCAACATGGGTGGTTTTATGCAAAAAAAAATCCGAGTCTGTTTCAGGGATGCTGATGGAAGGTCGCTTACCATTTTCAAACCTATCCTCTTGCCCTTCCGCTTTTTCACTGGTGAGTGCACACCCACATGCGCTGCATCCGAGTGAAAAAGAGCTTTTCGTACTTTTTCCAAGTCCAAGTAGCCATAGCATAAAGCTTAAAGCGAGTGAGGGAAAATAAGGGTTGCTAGTGCTTTTTCTCTCGTTCTTTAGAAAAAGAAAACCCCAAATACCCCTTCTTGTTTCCCGCGAACGAGTCGAGGGGCTTTTCTTCCTCACCAAAATGGTGGGCCTTATGCAAGGGTTGTAAAAATACCTCGAAGGAACTGAGAAGAGTATGTGTGTGTGTGCCTCATGATGTGTGGTCTCCAGAAAAAAAATGAATGATGGAAAGTGAGAAAGGAAAGAGGGCAGGAGGATAAAAATATAAAACACACTCCACCGTGCGATGCGCGCAGGAAAATGGGTGGAAAATAAATCTCATATGGGTTCCATCTTTTACCCCCGCAGGGGCGCAAAACGGTGGAGTGCAACGGTGGTGAAAGATTTGCTTTGTACCATCCTTTGTAACCACCTCGATGCCCGCTCCAAAATCACCATCGATATGGTTGAGAAAAGAGACGTGGGAAAGGGGGGGTTGAAATTTTGTGCAACCCCAAAAGTGCCAGATGTGAAACGTACGCCGATATTTTGGAGTTTCAGTTCAAGAGGAGAGTACGGCATGAGGATAACGGATGCCTGGTGTACGGATGTACGATCGAGCTGAGTATGTGTGAGTGTGTGTGTGTGTGTGTGTTGGCTACAAAAGCATGCCGGAAACGAACTCCATCCAACCCTCATCCCTTCAAAACTAGGGATGGGATTCGCTGGAGGAATGAACTTTCCAAAAGTCGTTTTCATGGATAAAAATTTTATGATGAATTCTCAGCAGTAGTAGCAGCAGCAGTTACCACCACCATCGAATGTTGGGCTATATTTGGTTCCCAACCGGTTTATGGAAGGGAAGAGTTTTTAGTGTACGAGTGCAGCAAGGAACGGTGCGAGTACCCGAATGGATGTTGGATCAGCGTGGATTAGATTGACTTTTCTTTTTCCCGGCGCACTTTATCCGCCGGCCGTGCTTTTTCGCGTTTTCTCGCTTTCGGGGGAGGGGTTCCGGGAGTGAGGGATGGAGATAAGAGGAAGGCCAAGGAAAGTTGAATCCTTCGCGAAAGGGTACCGCTAGATATGGGGTTGTCAAGAAAGCGTACCCACGAAAGGGCTAGCAAAGGCGGGGCAAGCTTTTACGAGACTGTGGCTTATTTTCGGAAAGCGAATTATACGTGGTGGCGCAGTAAAAGTTTGTTAATTTGAGTAAATATTAGCATTTTCGATATAAAATGCAATTTTTGAGATAAATAAACCATATAAGAGCGTTGAGGTTTGTAAAGTTGGTGATCTAATTGAAGCTACTTCCTGTGTTAAGTGAAGGATGTGTGTATAATGTGATGTGTTTTTTGTTGTTGGTTAGGTAAAGGAGGGCAAGATGGAGATTTAACAAGATAAAGAGAAGGTAACGTACTTGCATGGGAGATGCGTCAATTTGTTGGTCATGAAAAGCTACTGCAACATTCACTTTAGAGAAGAACAAGTAGCTTTATGTATATTAATTATGGAGTAGTTCGTACAGTTTAAGCTGATTTTAAGGCGAAGTCGTTAATGCTCTGATTATATTGTTCACTTCCATTTTGTTTTGCCTGATACGATTAAGTGCACAATCAAATTATTTATTAAATTTATTGTTAAGATCATGCTTTAAAATATCTCTGGTTAAATATATAACATGTCAAACATTTCTGGAAAATAAACGCCGAAGTGTGTAAGAATAGAAGAATACGAAAAGAAAAGTGTTAAGAAAATAAGATTATGTTTCGTTTCTTGTTGCTTTACGTATAATTTTATAATGGGAATGGGAATTAATGAACTTAAACATCAAATAGTAGAACACAATAATATTTATTACATGTTATATTTAAAAAAAAACTATACTTCAGGTCTAATGAGTTAAACTAAGAAAGTTAAGATAATTCTTTCCGAGGAGAAATAAAACATATAAAAATAGAAGTAAAGTTTTTCCTCATATTGCAAGCATTTGCATGGAAATAGACTATTAAGAATCAAGAAATGGTTCAAACTTAATAATTGTTTCGTCAAGAATGCTTTAAATTACGCAAGTAGGTTGTAATTTTTGTTCTAAATATTTGGATATTTTCGCAAAGATTTCGTGTTCTAGTTAGAAAATTGATGAAATTTCTAATGTTTTTTCAAACTTGAATCGATTACACATACCACTTTTGCCTGAGGTATATTAGTATTTTTTTTAAATTCTCCAGGTGACTATTTGTGACTTCAAATACTTGAAATATTGCATTTTTGTAAAATGCGCTTACAATATTTTTTATTTTTAGTATGTCTGTTCCATTCATGGTAGGTTAACTTTATACTAAATCTACGTCTATTGAGTTTATAGTTCAACATTGATGACTTATTAGAAACCAAAAACGCATTAAGAAAGAAAGAAGCATTTTCAACGACGCAACTTCTTTGAGAGAAAAGTTTGGAAATATATACGCGATAAAAATCGATCGAGCTAATGCAGTGACAATCATAATAACATACAAGATCGATTTAAATCCCAACCCCTTCATCAGCTGGTGCCATGCCGTGGGTTCGCATTCTATGATTGCTCGTGAAATGTCACCCGAAAAAAGCTCATATGTATGCAAATGGAATAAAGGTTCGGTTCGGGCTGCGACAGAAACCCCTGCGATCAATGGTTTGTCCCACGGGTCAGCTCAAGTGGACAACGACCGTCCGATACCCGCGATACCGTTTCCCCGTGGGGAGTTGGGTGTCGAGCGTGCACCAGTGCAATGTATGTTCATTTCTGTTTCGTTTGTTTTGTTTGCGCCATTTGATGTGAACAGCTGAAATTCATGAACCAAGTCACACCCGTTAGCAAGATTCGATTGCCATTTAGTCTGTGTGTGCGATACATTTTTAATAAACGGACACTTTGCTTTTGTGATTTCTTTTTTGCAAAGAAAAAAGCAAGATGGGAAACATTTTAAGATCTGTGCTGGGCACTGTTCCGGGTGTCCCTTGAGGCACACTAACGCCTAAATGTATGCAAACCACTCACAACACATAGGCGGGCAAGCATTCTTTATATCGATATAAAAAGTGATTTTGTGTTTGTTTCTTTTCCTCCCTTTTCTTGCCGTTCCCCACCCTATAACACCCAAAAAAGGCTTTTTGAGGGTTGGGGGAAGGATGAAAAAAGTTTTTAATAAGAAGCGATACCGCTGGACCTTCGTTTGCGCGAGGATTTCCATATTTTCAATAAACTTTTGCATTTGCCCCAGGGTACCATGTGTTCGGGCGTGTGTGTCACCGAGCCGTGACCGAAAAATAAGAAAGTGAAAACTGCACGGAAGGGAAGAAATCAAAACAATTCGTTCCACAGTAAAGCCTGCCAGTTACCGTTGAAGCAAACCGATCCGATTGACCAGGTCCGGAGCCAAGGAAGAGAGAAAAAAAGTAACTGGCATAACGTGGACAGAAAGTCGTCCAGCGGAACGGAAATCCACCGGGAACGGACTATTCTGGTGTGGATCTGGTTGACTGGCCTCCGGAACCGGAAGTTGGCGGGTACTTTGGGGACCAACGTTTGACCTTTTTTTTTCTTCTTTCCATTTCTTGCAGGGTTTTCCTATCGATGTCACCGGTGGTTGTTTTTTCTATTCTTTCTTTTCTCTCGTCTTTTCATCCGTAATGTCTCACTCGTACCCATTCGGGATGGGCGCCCAGTGGAAAGGACTCCGTTTTTAGGCGCATTTTTATCTTGCTTTCCAAGGCCGGGTGTGGGTCTTACCTCTAGGTTTAATGGCTTCATTTTACGGCTCATCGCAACCGAACCGGTTCAACCGCACAATAACTGCGGGTGTGTGTGAGAGGCGGGTTGGTTAAGGCGTTAGGATGATCTACTTGGTTTGGGGGACAGCAGCCCCCTTCCGAATGGTAAGGTAAGTCTATTAAATTCAATTACGTAATGATTTTATCCATTGCACTCGATGGTTTATACGCTTGTCAAGTTCAGGCTACGGTTGCTGCGGCCCCGTACCATGCTTTCCCATCTTTGGTGCAGCTGCATCGGAAGGGCAATCGGGCAACCATCGTGAACTAATTCTTCTGACGTAGCAGAACCTTTCTAAAACCGTCTTGTGTGCTCCCCGTACAGTGTAGCTGCTCGAAGGGTAGAAGAGAAAAAAGTGACTATTCTTTTTGGCTTTTTCTTCTTCGTCTACTTCAGCTTGCTCTATTATGGTCACAGAGCATAGGAAAGGAAGTAATCGATCCACTGCATCCGTTTCGTTTCTCATCCAGAAAGGAAAACCT
Source organism: Anopheles funestus (assembly GCF_943734845.2). Lineage (NCBI taxonomy): Eukaryota > Metazoa > Arthropoda > Insecta > Diptera > Culicidae > Anopheles > Anopheles funestus. The sequence continues at coordinate 74,584,960 of NC_064599.1, read as the reverse complement.
TTGCCCGGTAGATTCTTTGTAAGGTTCAGTTTATGTTCTACACTCAGACCACATCCAGAGGTAAAGATGTGGAAACTGTACGTGAGCAGTAAGGCACATTGTGCATTCAAAATGCACCATACAATACACTTAAGATGAGCAAAGGCAAAAGGATTGCGCTGTACTTTTTCTGTGTGTTTGAATGTGGAAGAAACTATTTTTCTTGTAAAATAAGATAATGTGAAGCCAAAATGTTTTCTAAGGAACGAGAGATTCTTCCTTTTATTAGATACAATGTATTGTAACTGTATTCGAATTGCTGGTGTTGGTTCCATATGTTGTGCGTTGAATGTTATTTATAAAAAAATAATTTGTTTGATCGATTTGATAATGAATAATAATTAACTCAGTATTGTGATTGATGCTTTTTTTCTATGCTTGCTTTCGCTGATTTTCATCATGAGTGAAGAATATTGCCTCTTGCAGTAAACTACCAGGCGTCTCCATTTCCTTTTTTCTGTTAATAAAGATCGCCATTTCTTCATATTACGTTGTAAATAAGTTATCTATTAAGTTGATTAATATTTACCTTACTTGTTTGCTTTTGCTTTTTTACCCATAGGTTGGTGATCAGCTTTGTGTGAGGTTTTTTGCCTCAAGCACTGAACTACTGGGCGTCTCCATTAAATTTTCTTCAATTTACAAGGATCATTTTTTTATTTAATAAAGCATTGAAAAAAAAATTGAATATATTGTTCATTGATTTTCTATATTAGAAACAAGCAGAATTTTTGATTGTAAAATATCTTTCAAAACAAGCGCCTCAAAAAAACTACTCAAAATGTCCAGTTAGTGCCCCTTTGAACGGTGGCCAAGATGCATTTTGGGAAAATATTGTTATTTCGTCACTGACGCAAAGCTTTCGCCGGAATTTTGGAACGCATGCCAAGGATATTATTTCTCACGCTGTATGCAGCAGTGCATAACCCTTCGCTTTATGTTTTTTTTCATGCCACTTTTTCTTTGCAGCACAATCTCGTTATTATGCTGCCCGTTGCGTCCATTGGGATTGAATGGATTGTGAGTCGGTGCGAAAGCCATCGAAAGCCAAAACAAAAAAAAAGGTAATAGAAGGGATGCTTTCAATTTCCTTTCGACTTCTTACGGTCATAGTCGGATGCTCCGGATGGTTGGAATAAGGTTTTTTTTCGGCCGAGCTATAGCATTACGTGTGTCACTCCAGCGCCACCGGGACGTCCCTTTGCGCTTGGATGCGATGGTCAGTGCGATGGCAAATCGAAAAAGTGACCCATCCAAAAAGAAACAGTAACAATGCAATTGGTGGATGGGGATAGAAGACGAAAAAAAAGAGAAGTATATCTCCCTGGTACAGAGAATCGGACGGAATCACTGCACTGCGGATGCAGCAAGTGCATATTGATGCAGCGGGCAAAAGGGTCCATAAACCGTACAATCGTACTACTGGCAGACTCGATTTCGATCGAATCAGGACAGTGGTAGAATGGGGGAAAAATATTCGCCCTGATGGTTGGTGTGAGACGGGTGATGAAAAAAAGCGTCCCGCTATGGAAGGAACAGATGGAATCGTGTTGACCAAAAGCATGAACGGAAATGCAGCATGAAAGGCAAACATGTTGAGTTGGGGGCATTAAGTTTCCGGTGGTAAAAAAAAAAACCCAATGGAATGATCGAATGATCCATGTTGTTGACCTTCACTTATGTGGTGTATGGGGATTGTTGTTGCGATTGTGTGTGTGTGTACTGGAACGATTTGCTAATTAAACTATTTTACTTTAAATTGAAAACGTATTATCCAAGAAATGATCTATTTATGGATCGCGTAAAATGCTTTATAAATAGTTCGGGGATTGCATAAAAAAATTGTTTAGTTATGTTTGTATTGGTTTAATTTTCTTCTTGATGAACGGTGTTTTTGTTTGTATTTTTTCCGTAAGTCATTAAAGAAAATATGAAAATATCTAAATTTTATCTGCTAGAATGTACATACAAGAATGATTTGATAAATTAATTCGCTGTTTTACAGAATTTATTTTTATGTTGTTAACTTTGATTGTCGTTTTTTTATATTTGTATTTTCCTCTTTGTGTTTTGATTTTGATAAATTTCAAATATTTTTTTTAATTTGAAGTGATTTTTTAAATTTTGATTCATTATTCCAATTTGAGAGTAGAAACAAGCAACACTCGACATGATATACCCCGGTGACAATAACTACATAAGCACTTGACTACAATTATCAGTGTGCTGAAGTGACTTTGAGTTTTCGTAGCACAATGCCCAAGCTTTGTGAAGACATGAATGATACATGAGCAGCCAGTGTATGTGAGTGGGGAAGTGCAATTTTCAGTACATCACTGGAAAACCCAAACCACAATTTTGAAGCGAATCACAGCAGCAGGAAATTGTGAACGAACAGCTTAAGGGTCGGCTTTACGAAAGGCTTAAAGTTCGTCATGTGAAGTCTTTTCTGTAGCTCCATTGCACTAGCTTCAGGAGGGGGCTAGTAGCACCATTGCTGCGAAAACGAGATTTATTAGAACATCCATCATTGATTGTGTTCGAGTTTTGTGCCAGTTTCCTACCGTCAGGACGTACCAAATCCCAAAGAAAGAGTGTACAAAAAAAAAAAAAATAAAATAAACGCCCTGTGGTTGACAGTCACCGGAAAGTGAGTGAAGAATTCCTATGCACAAGATGTGCAAAAGGAATCTGGCACCATTTTCTCGAACTCACCAACTCGTAACCGAACCTGGATGGGGTATAGCCTCGAAAAAGGGAATTGGTAAGCGTTGTGACCTCCCCGTTTTGGCAGAAAGGTATCTTCGTACGTAAAAGGAACAAAATTGTTCCTTTGACACTGAACTTCAAACAGGAACCGATTCGATGCGGCATTGCTGGCAGCACGTAGACGATACTGTACGGAGCGAATCCCATTTCGGCGAAGTTCAAGTACAGTTATGCAAGTCGTATCGTGTGCCGAAGGATGTCTTGGCTCTTACCAAAGGTAGAAGAAATACCGGCTTTGTGCCGAGACCGAGATTCGAATTCATTTCTTTACCTCGGTGCTGCAAGGTTTTTCGGTCCTTCAACGTACGGCCGGTTGGTTTTCCTAGCAACGGGCAAACCGTTTGTCCGGATGAGGTGGGCTTAGTGGTGTTGGACGCTATGAAAGAAGATTAAACGTATGCAGTGCTAGCATACCTTGCGGGATGCGTTCCAAAAACCCCCGGCCTGACGACACTGTTTACGTGGAGTGTCATCCGAACTTGAGGGAGAAACTGTCGTAGATGCCTTCTAGGCTTTCCTCCGCACGAACGGACATCTGTTATCGGTGAACATGCACCCACATGCTGACGCACATTTAAGGAAAAAGAAAAGCTGCCGGCAGAAATCCGTAAAATCCGGTTCCCCCCTCCCTTTCTCCAGGTTTTCGGGGCCCGTATCGTGAAGTGCAACAGTGGGTAGGATTCAATTTAGTAAAATCACTTTTCCAGTGCCCTTGTGCGGGATGCGTACACTGCGCTTTGACTGTGCACTCGAATCAGAATCGGGCAAACTGCGGGTTGGATACAGTTGCTTGTGTGATTAAAGCCGATTAACAAACACTAATGCGCCGGTTGATGGAATCGAGAACGAATGAACAGTTTTTAATCAAAGTTCGAGACACTGACATGAGAGGATTATGCTGGCAAATGCAGATGCGGAGCAGCATAGATGTGTCCGGGTTTTGTTCGTTTTTGGGAAGGTGTGGTTTACTGTGCAAAGGGGGGGTACATTTACACAAGGAAATAATTGCACTTTGCATAGGTGTACGCATTGAAATGAATAAAAAAGAGCTGGAATAGAAGCGAATGATAGTATAGTTTATTAGTTTTCCATTATACAAAAGAATGTATAGAAGTTTCTACATCTTTGTACCCATTTACACGTTCAACCTTGTTGGAGATGATTCGAAACCTTGGACCGTATAGCTAGTTAATCGTATAGCTCGGTGGTGTATGTGATAAACGGCACTGACTCCACATAAAAGGTCCAAGTAACAAATCTCATCTGGACTATTCTCCCGTAACAATGACTCACTATGGGGATTTTTCTAAAGACAATTATATTTTGTGATTGAATATGAAGAAAATTGCTGCCAATCGTGTTCTATCATAGGTAAACAAAAATGACAAATGAACGTTTCGGGGCGCTAGGAGGATGTTTGAGTTTAAGAATATACATCTAGAGAAGATGCTCGACCAAAATAATAAAAACTTACAAGAGACCCTTTGAGTATCTAAGCACGTCATTTTTCATTGATGAAATGCAAAGGAATTGATTTGGAAGATGATGAATTTACTGAAGATGATGATGAGCAGATGAACTGAAAACGAGAGACTTCGAACGTCGTATGTTCACTTATGAGCAAATGTTCCTACGGCAAACATGAAAGTGGTATTGTTTTACATCGGATTGCAATTGGCAATATAATGGGACTGGATTGCTGATAACACAAAACGACGAACAAATTATTGATAGCGTGAAGAGTGAAATAATCATGCCCAGAAGAACGCTTCGTCATTGCGATCTTCACTCTTTAGGTGGGACCAGCAGCGTGTAATTCTATTACGAGCTGCTACAAATAAAATACGGAATCACATGGGAAGCCTACCGATGACAAATGATGTGCTTAAGAAGAGAAAAGCGGTCACAATACGTATCGAGCAATGCCCAGAATGCACCTTTAAAAACCTTACTTGAAATAACTGACAGAGTATCCGGAAATTATTTGAAAAATGCAAGCAATTAGTGGCAAGCGATGGAAAATATTATAAAACTTAGGTAGGTACTTGAAATATTCTACATTTTCACAAAAATGTGTCAAACTCGATTTAACGATTGGATGAGGTAACTATTTATGAACAAAGTGTATTGTTTCCTTTATTTCTAAATATATTCTATTATTTATTTCCTAAGACGTACAATTTCCCTTCCTACGAAATACAACTTGAACCGAAATGGAGCAATGGAGACGCCTGGTGTTTGACTACCATTGAACGTGGGCACAAATACTCACGTGCCACCGTGAGTCGATTCAACACTTTCCAGCTGTTGAAATAAGTGGGAGAAAAATGGCATACGGGGAAGCAATAACGATATGGGTACAGTGATGTCGTGCACACGAGTGTAAAATAAAACAATCGAATATTACCCATCGTTTTTGTGTGTGTGTGCGCAAGTTGGGGATGATGAAAGTATTTCCACCCTGTGCGGTATGATGTATGTGTGTCGAGTGCTTGTGTATGTGGCTTATATTGAAACGTGCTGTATCTTTATTTTTGGGTGAAAGAAATTTTACCATCATTGAGCATTGTTTCGCTTCCATTTTTCTTATGACAATGCGGGAACGAATGCAATGATAAAGTGTTCTTTTTTATTGCTTTTATGTGTAGTCAAAAAGCAATTCTCATCACAACAACAGCAACAATAACATCAGCAACAACGGGCACAAAATCCGCGATCGATCCGTACCGGGAGTTACGGAGTGCGTTTGAAGACAACTTTATGTATACAAGAGTCGATTTTTTTTGTTTAAGAACGATATCGCTTCATGGGGCGGGTGTGCCATGTAACAATCGGAAACGGAGCCCAACACGCAACATGGTGCGGACTCGTTAACGTTATCGATGTGGAAGAAACGCATTTACGTTTTTGGCTCTCGTTGATATTTCCAAAGTTGCTACCTAGACATTCGTCACTCGCGCTCCCTAGCCGAACAATGATACGGGGGTGGTGGGCGTGAAACTTTTTTGACTCAATTTATGTAGGGGATTTTTTGTGTATTACACTTTCAAACAGTTCGTTGTTATTGTAGCACCAACTTTGCCCCCTACATTTAATATGAATTCAATGAAGCTTTTCAACTTTTGGCAAGTACATTGTTTAAGTGATATAGAAACGATTCAACCTACCATTTAGATCAGATCAATGGAATGGAGGGAGAGGCTTTTATTACAATTTTAAATGATTTGTTTATCGCTTAAAGTGTTTTGCAAACAAAAGTTTGCCACAACAAAAACCATGCTTCATATTCATGGTGGCTTTGCAACACGTGTGCTTCACATTTGGTATTTGTAGGTCTAGCTATGTTGCAGTTTGTTGGTACTGTGTAAAAGCTTAATATGTATATTTTGAATTAATTTGAATCGATGCTACATTTGAGTAACAATTGTTCTTAAGCATTAAAATATTAAATAATATCGCCGGGTGTGCTTGGTGATAAATATCTGTTACTGATTTCTATATTTCGCCTTTGTTATTCGCTTCTTGTCAAGTTGTCTGTTCGGTTACTCATTTTTAGTTTGATTTAAGAAAAAATGTTTGATTTTTGATAGAATCATTTTATTAGTCGTAATTACTTTTAACTGAAAACGAAGAATTTTTTAAAAATTAAACATAATTTTTTTCGAACGTATCGCCCAAAAATTTGTAAACTAAAAGCTAAGGTTATTATTAAATTATTAATTAAGTTTAATTAATTAAATTATTATTAAATTGTTATTAAAATACAACATGCATTTACAATCTGTCCTGAGTCTATTTAAAATCCATGTTTACGGTTGGAATGAAGTCATGTATTCATTCCTAAATTAATACTGCTGGTGCAAACTATTATAAATCTATATTTATGCAAATTGCTAGAATCATCCCGATAGTAGAATAACAAAGAAAATAGGAAAAACGATTTTTTTGTAGAATTCAAATAATAATCTGCCAGTGGACATAATATAATTTGAGTTGATCTTTTTCCAAATGATTGATTTTGGTCTTCTGTTACATAAGTTCCTCTAATTGAAAAATTCTAATTGATTGCTTTAAATTTATTTCATGTTACGTGAAATTAATTGTAATGAATGAATATATCGATTTTAATTCTTCCTCTTAATTATAATCTATTGCATGAAATTTATTTCGTTTCACGTATTTCAATAAATTGTAAAATTGTAATGGAAAAATCAAAAACCTTCTATTAATTCAAACAGAAATTCATAACTAAATAATCACTTTTTGCATAAAGCAGTTCAATGCTAGAATATATGTCATCAAAATATTGTTAAAATGTTTTTCCAAGCAAACATATGAGCAATTAACAATGGTCGTATTTCCTGAACGAACAACAAAAAAACATGTGAACAACCTTTTCCTTCATTTCATGTAAGCAAACTTTCACAAGAGTTATTTTCTACATTAAAATCTACTATCCTCCATCGAAAATACAAGCAAAAACAAAAAAGCCACAATTCATTACATTTAGGATTAAACCAACTTCACCACAAGACAGACAATTCGTTCGTTCCTATCGTTGGCCCTAGCCTAAAACAGCACATAAACCGGAAATTGTAGCAGCCTCGATAATAAAGTTGGTGACAGCAAACGATGAACGACGGGGCTTCTCGAGTGTCTCACACGCGCACACATTTACACAACACAGACACTCGCACGCAAAAGGATCCAAATTTGTACGCCTATCCATGTAGCCGTCCCCACTGAAGTGTCTTCGAACCGGCTCCGTAACCAATATTGAACAGTGGACATCGGACGGTATTCGCTGCCTAATGATATTCATGTCGCGTTTTCATAGTTGTGTGTTTCTCTTTCTCATCGTTTCTTTTGCTGGTCTCGTAACGTAACGCCACACATACATACCAAACACTTCGCTTCGTATGCAGCCGGGCTTCACCGTTTGGCTTCTTGTGCAATTTGATGATTGTTTGTTTTCAATTTTAGTAATTGCTTTCCTTTGCTCTTGTTGCTTGGGTCAAACCACGGATAAATCCTGCTCGATTGTGTGTGCGAAAATGTGATCGGATTTCTAATCAACACCTCTTTTAGCCGATTGTTGTTTAAGTGGGAAAGGGTGTGTGTGTATGGGTGGTCACTACCCTTGGGGGAGCATGAAGGAGGGAGTTGTGAACTCTTTGTCTATTTAAGTATGTTTCACACTGTTTGACACTTTCAGTGTAGTGTACAATGGGACAGTTTGTCGATATTTGCGTGTAGACTATCAACGCAAGATAAGATGAACTTTAATTTGTATTTCAAGCCACCTGGGTACATAAAGTCCACATTCGAAGAATCTAGATTTTCTACCATATCTTAATTGTTCTACGTAATGATTAAAAAACAGAAAAAGAACGAATGATATTAAGTGGAGATTGCTCTTTTCTATGGCGATGGCATTTTCTTTGCACGTTAGCCTCACCCTGATAATTACCGCTGCAATTGCAATTGCTTTTCAAAACTGCTCACCAAACGGCGCAGGAAACTTGCGAGCGTTGTGCAGCTGAACCGCAATCAAACCTTTTCACGAGTCGATCACTATCTGCTAGGTCAATCGAGTGCCTCGAGTTGTGTCCGGACGGTGCGGTTCACATAGACGGTGCCGTTGGCCAATTCCGGGTTGCAATTAAATGAAAAGCACATGTGGTCACGTGAATTCTTCAGAACCTGCGGGAATACGCGTTCGTTTGCGTATATGCGCGTGGTACGAAGCGCGATAACAAGGCTCCCTTGGTATTGGAAAACTAAAGCGCGAAAACACGCGCCTACTTGCGGTGCGCTTGGATGTGCGCCTTTTAGTGACGTTGTTTTCCCACACACACACACACACACACTAGAGGCAGATAATTGTAATTTGCCATTCGCGGCAATTCCCCGAAGCAGTTTCAAGTGGATGATTTTCGAAGCGTTACTCAACTGGGGCAAAGTTCGGTATGTTTTCATAGCTAGATGGTTTCATGAAATTATAATGCATCAACGCGGAAACAAGTGCGAAGTGCTAGCCACTACCAATACAAAGGTTTTGCTAATTACCGCTGTTCGACGAAAAGCTTCCTACGCGTATAACAATGCTAAAAAGATACTTTTTTGGTGTGAATAATAAGCGGTTTAAAAAGCGGCTTAGAATAATCATTTTCTCAAATTTAAACAAACTCGTTTGTAAGATGATTAGTTCGTTATTAATTATTCGATAAGTTCGTAATTAACTCTGTGTTTACTTATAAATATTAGTTTACTGTAATGTATCTTTAGTAACATTTTATCTAATGGCCTGAAAACACGAGACCCATACGATTGGATTGAGGATCAATGCGACGAAGACAAAGTACCTGCTTGCCGGAGGTTCTGACCGTGCTAGAGCCCGACTCGGGAGCAGAGTATCAGTTGACGGCGACTATCTCAAGGTGGTAGAGGAGTTCTTCTACCTTGGAACGGTCGTACCTTCAGACAACAACATGAGCAGCGAAATCCGAAGGCGCATTGTTCAGGGAAATCGTGCCTATGGGGTTCACAAGCTTCTACGGTCCAGAAGACTTCAGCAACATACGAAATGCACGTTATATCGTACACTGATAAGTCTGGTAGTCCTCTACGGGTATGAGTCCTGGGCTAAGCTAACGGAGTACATCGACACGAGACGAAGAGAAGAATAGCGAACTCGACGGCTGGATCAGGTGGAGTCAAATCTGTCGGAGATCGCATGCAGCCGTAGATGGAAGACTTCAACCCTAGACCGTGTTTCCTTGCAAATAATTAGAGACTTGGTCATGTCTTCGCGACATGATCAATCCTGACTAAGCCAAGAAAAAGAATAAAATCAAAGGCTCGTTGATGTATCATATAACACTGTCACTTATGAAAATGATTTATTCGCTTACGTTTATATGTATGGACACCGCAGCTAAAAAGATAACTTTCTTGGAAAGATTATGCTATTATTTTTCATTTTTTATAATTTGTATTGCTATTTTTAATAATGAGAAATGGCCTGCTACATAGGGTTACACAATGTAATTTTAATAACTAGGGAAGGAGGAAAGTTAGAATATAGAGTCGTTTTCTTGAAGATTGAGAAGCATTATGAGGTAAGAGTAAAAGATTCCAGGAGGCGCATGTGGAAATAGTAATTGTTAAGGTAAAAACAGAACAATTATTAATCTGTAATGAATGAATCACATAATCTTAACCAGCGGATCAGTCTTGCAAAAAACCCAAAGGTAATGGATATGGATCATACAGGGATAAGGAAGAAGGAAGAGAAGGTACATTGAGTTTAGAGGAAAGGATAACACAAAGAGCAAAAGGGCAGGAGTCAAATCTTTATTGCGTATTATATTTAGCATTTTCAATTGTGATAAGGAAAAAAATTCTAAAAAAATTCTGAACATTCGCTATGATTCATTTATTTGTTTTTAATTTTGTATAATTATTTTTCAAAGTAGGTATTCATTGCAACAATTCATTTTGCATAAAACTAAACTTCCAATTTACGGCTCATTTAAACGTTCAATTATCGTACGTTGCATATCGTCTGAATGATGTTTCGAAAGCAAGAATGTACAAATAATTTAACGCGCTGCATACCATTCGACTAGACAAGTTGCAATTTCTCATTGGCATCATAAAATCTATCCTAGCGCAGTGCATTGACCATGTTAGATAGGGCATAAGGTAAGCAGAAAATGAGCAGAAATGTGCCCCTTCCCAAAAAAAAAAAACAAAAGTGTGATGTATGGAAGCATTCGGTGCAGAAGGCGAAAACATTAATACATGTTTTGCGATCGCTCAAAAACAACAAACTGCAGCCAGGAAACTTGTCCCTTGTTGCTGCCTGTTGCAAATAATAACAAGCAGCAACAACAACAAAAAACCCTCGTACACAGACATACATTCCGCAGGCCAAGCGGAAAACACTCGTGTGCATTTTTCATCACGAAAACTGCAATACATTTCGAATGAAAAATGAAGTGCAAGGAGTGTAAATTCCATTTTTGCATACAATTGATGCTATGGGGTTGCAAAATGCATTTGAAGGGAGTGAGTGAGAGAGAGAGAGAGAAACGAATACGCAAAAACTTTCAAGCACACAGTAAAGAAAAAAAAACCCCAGCACGCCACAGGAAATGGAACAAGCCCCGATGCACGATTTATGTATCGACTGCAATGCAGCGAAAACTATCCGTGATAAATGGTGATACGCTGCCGGTTGATTTGCGAGTTTATCAAAAAACGATAACGGATGGGTATTTGAGACGATCGTACCGGGGTTGCACGGTTACGCAAAACGCTTGACTGTTTATGGCGGAAGATCTTTCTTACGCTGAGCGGGGGAATTTTTGTATTGTTTTTTTTTTGTGTTGTTGTGCTGCGAATGTGGCTCGCTGAAAAATTGCCAATCTGGCATTCGGCTGCTGCACGCTGACTGGGTTTTGATACCCAGATACCCAGCGATGTCTTTAGGTTTTTTCTTACAAAAGTCATACGAAAGGTGTGAAGGAGACCCCGGGAGCAGGCCATCGTGCGCTTTCAGCAGGCTGTATAGTTCATCAGTGTGTGTTTGTGTATTTTTCATACAGTTCCGAATGCTGACACACCATCAGTAATACCGGCGTGTGCACAAAATCTGACGAGCAGCAGCACACAGCACAGCAGTGAAGTAGCTTCTATTTTCGAAACAGAAAAACACAAGACTGTTGGGTTGTTGTTGAAGGAAGCGGCACAAGAAGTAATGGTGGGAGTTTTGCTCTGATTTGTCCAATCCATTCGTGCCATTCTTTCCAAGCGGGTAGCAGTCCAAGGTTGTGTGATACAAAAGCAACACACAAACAAAAAAGCATATTTTTATAAATAAGAAATGAATATACACCAAAAAGGCTACGAATGGGTTTGTTTTCCGTGCGCTCCTTAAGGCACCGGTAGCTTGTTGGTATCTGTTGGTTGGTATTTCAAGCATCGGAAGGAGGATTTTCTTTACAACGCGCGGAATAACGAGCTCGGTGCTTTTGCACAGATGTTTGGTGGAACAACTTTTGGATTACATCGCTGGTTGAAATCAGCGTTGGTGTAAGACACTGAACCGGAGAAGGGAACCATTCTGATGCTAGATCTAATGGCAACACTTGGCAAGTGATTGAAGCGATGTGTAATTTTGGAGTTTCTCTAACATAATAGATACATTACATTTACTTTAATCATTCGAAAAATGTTAGATATGATAAATGGTTGAGTTGCGGAATTGCGGAAAATTAAATTCTTGATCTATCTTGGTTTTGAATTAAATGACAAAAAAAACAAACGAAGTAATTAATTAGTCAATTTTAAAAATTGAACTGTATTTCATTTTATTCGGGCTTTTCATAAATTAAAAACGAAATGCTTTGAAATTTAATTAAGGAATCCAAATAATTTGTGGTTGATCTGTTTTAAAAGCGATAAACTATCTAAACAATTGTCGCAATAAACGACATTTTTGAGCATAGTAATTCAAGCAATAAGTCGACCTTCGATAAATTCGTGAATATCTAATTTAGTTTTCAGTACTTTTTAAAATTATTGATTTTTTGTTTATTTTTTAACATAATTTTTTTTTATGGTTTTTTAATGCTTAAAGTGAGGAAAAATGAGCGAAGATTTCTGGGGACTGGGCGTAAAGGTGGAATATGAAATGGGAAGTCGAATTAATGAAACTTTGATTACCAGATAGAAAGAATATTTATACAGAGCAATACGGCATAAAAATTATTTCAGGTGCATCATCCTCCATTAACTTAAACACAACATTGTAGTAAAAACGACAAATTTCAAACTGAAAGCAATGAATCAATGGGACCAAAATATAAACAACCAACTATAAATGAACCAACTTGTGCTAACTTGTGAACTTTTGAGAAGACTGAGTCGATTTTAAGGTCCAATTGCCTGTTGTTGGGGTTATAAACGCGAGAATATCTTTTGAAACCTTACTTACGTTATAGGTATGGTTTTTAAGAACAGATTTTATGAACCGAACTTATTAGAAAATAATATCGTATTTTCTATCACACGCTACATTCGCTTTAGTAATGTTTAACTTACATAAGACGATATGTTCAATGATTCAATTTACTGATGTTAGCAATTGAAGAAAATAGCAGTTTAACTCGTGGTTCCAATAGTTTGATTATCATCATTACACTGTTTCTTAACATAACGACACACTGCTGATGAACAATATTGTGACTCCAGTGACTGACGTGACATTTTGTGCAAGAAAGTGATCCCTGAAGTAGAAAAACAACAATTGCGAACTTTTTGTTAAAGTACACAATTCCAAAGATTCTCCCTTTTTATAATTTTTAAGGAAATATCCATATCATTTAATATTGCTTTAAAGGTTGATTTCCCTTTCCATTTTCAAACCATTTTTGCACATTGCCCATAAACGTCATAGTCACTTACGTTGCTCAATATAGTGTGTAGAAAAATCTTCCATTTTGGAGAGGAGAAAAATTGTTAACTTTCCTCTACCCAAGTGCAGATTTTTACACTGGCAGCAATCGAGAGGCAAACCAAGTAAAACCCGAATGACTGTAAGAAATCACATTTTATGCTAACGATGCAAATAATAACAATACAATCAGATATCACACGATGCCTTTCCTACTTCCTGTCAGCGAGTTCGACTGGTTACGCTTCGAGCGAGCAGCAAAAGCACTTCAGAGCGTCCTCGTTGTCTTTCTGCTGTTTTCATACAGCAGTGAACGGGTGCGCACTGCACTGTACGGAAAATGGAAAACGACAGAATTCGCTTAACCGAACCGAAAGCCCTATTCGTATCTGGCATGCAGTGATGCCTGCTGTATGACACCATTATGTGATTGTTGGAACATGCGATCCTTAAGCGATGAAGGAAGATATGCACCATATATGGGAGGGTTTGATGGCTTCAGGGGTACACTGTTATGCTTGTGTTTCGTTCCCCTGCATGAAAGTGCTGGTAAGGTGAAAATCATGTGTAACCGGTGTTTTACTTGAGAGAATTTGTACCAAAAGGACAATTATACGTGGATTTAATTGTGTTTGGGTATGATTGGAAGGTTTTGTTTGATTTTCGATCAAGCGTTTTTTTTTTGATGCAGCAAAATCAATGCTGCATTGCGACAACGAGATAAGAATTGATTTGGAACAGGAACTGTTTGACTAGAAATAATGTTTCACAGATTCTCCTTTCATGGCGAAGGATTGTTTCAATTTTTTTTCAATAAATCAAAAAAAACTCTTTTAAAGTTATGTTTTAAAATTGTGTAATTATCACCTATAGATAACAAAATGTTAAATTTATTTGAAAGGTATCAAATTGAACATTAAATTGCCAAGAGAAACTGTAATTAGGTAAAACCTAATAAATTTCATGAAACACCATGCGTCTCCATGGCTTCCCAGACGAAAGCAAAATATATGATATTTTAAATTTTTGTTTCAAATAACCGTTTTCACTTCAAAATAAAAACAAACAGTAAAAGTTAAAAAAAGAAACTATTTCTAAACCACAGCTTTGATTTAAAAAAAAATCAATGCTCCCTTAAAACTCAACATCAACATCATTCGCTGCGTAACTGCTGCAAAGCGCAGCTTCATTTCAACATCAAAGGATTTCGGTGTGGGGGGTTTTCACCACACAAAAACTCGGTCATGCGATGGACGCTCAAAGGTTATTTAATGAACGATAATTTACAATCCGACAGCCAGGTTTACAAGTGAGAAAAACTGCTCTCCAACGGCAAATAGCTTTCACTCGGCGATGCCGTGAAAGTTACATCCCGAATCAGTCCCACGGGGGTTGTAAAGCGGCACAACTGAACCTCGTGACCAAGCGAAGCAGTAAATCTGTTTGGTGAAAGCTGATGGTTTCTCTCCCCCCTTTTTCTTTTCATCGTCTTCATTTGGCTTCGCCAGCGTACTAGTGTGTGTCTGTGTGTGTGTTTATTGAGGCGAAAAGCGACTTGTTCATACTACAGTTGTATCTACGCTTCGACAGGATTGTGCTTTTCAACCCATCCCAACCGATACAGATAAGATGTCACAAATTTGCACTGTTTCGTTCAGTCACTTCGTGGCCTCGTTATCTGCCTTGTAGCCCTCCAGTATTTGTACACGATGTGTGTATGTGTGAGTGACAGTTTTTGCACACTTTCTTCCAGTAGCCTTTTGTGGCGTTGATCTATTGCATCAAAGTTTTTGCTGATAGCTGTCCTCGTGATGGTACGTCATCGCAGGAAAAGAATGAGGGAAATTTTGCGTTGGGTATGAAAATGGGACACTTTTCGCAGGAGGGATAAACACCCGGGGTGATTAATAAGGAAGGTTGGGTTACGATCAGGGATCGGAAAAAAGGTGGTTCAAAGGAGGGTTGTTGACTTGCGGGACTTGTCACCTTTGGTAGGAACGTTAACAGCGTTGTTAAAAATATAAACTGTAATAAAAAATTCGGATAATGAAGGATTATAAATAGAAGGTCGGGAACGGAGTTGTGTTTGCTTGATTAACCGTGAAGTATTTATGAAACAGAAGCGCATCTTTGAATATATTGATATCTTTCTGTGTTTTTTTATATGTTCTTAACTAAACTTCATTAACTTTAAGTTAAAGGTAAAAAATTTCATTCTTTTATATTCATCATAAATATGTGGAGGTAAACATCCCTTTATCAAATTATTTGTTTAAAATCATTTCATTTTATCGATCAGGTACTTCAAAGGAATAAAACGTTCCCATTTTTCCTGCCTTTATGCGGTAATAATCTTACGAAAGCGTTTTTTTTTAAACGAGGGACAGCAGAACACTGAAATCAGCAGCAAAGCACCACCAGACACATTCAATCAACGTTTATAGCAGTTTGTTTCTTCTGATGAGAGGATTTCAAAAGAATCGTTTCCTATCACTGACCGATGATCGCCCGATGCTGTATTTTAACACACAGCACAGGCACGAAACAATTTCTTAAGAAGAGGTCTATCCTTTCTTCCACCGATGGAGTGTCCCATAAAAGTTGATATCGCTCGTGAAACTTGTGCTTCCTAGAACTCATTGAACCGTCACCAATACCGAAGGCTTGTTGTTTGGTGTTTGGTGAACAAAAAAAAAATCAAACATCAGTTCATTCGATTCGGCATATTGGCACATCGGAAGAAATGAAATCTCGAGCAAAATAATCTAAGAAAATTAATTTAATGGTAAGTGAGGATGCATGATAAGCTTTAGGTTTTGTTGTTGTTTTCTTTGGCATTTGTGTTTTTATTTTTTTCATCACGTCTTTGACCAAGTCTTCAAATGCACTTCGAAAGCCGATCGGATAAAAGGAATGAACATTTGGCCTCTTTTATGAGCCCGCTAAGCCGCTTAACTAGTATTGCATGAAGCAACCGAGAAGGGTTTTTTTTCTTCACCTCACTATAAAAATCACTGCACCTGGCGTGGCAGAGGTGAGAGAGCTTTTATGGCTACCGACGGGTCAGTAGTGATTCGGTTTTTCAGTGATTCTTTTCCTCACACACTTCCCCACTTTTCGATGGAATGTTACCGGGTGGACTTTTGCACCACTTAACCCCTTTTTAACGTGAAGAAGTTGGTATTGCCGGAAGTGCTAGTGCCGCCGGGTGGTCGTTTTCGGTCGGATGTTTAGTTTTTATTTATCTCGTTATCTGAAGTTGATTGCTTTCGGGTCGACCGTTTTTAAGGTGCTGCTGAGATTTAGCAGTGAAATTATAAATGGAAACAGCGAACTGAAGATTGGGACGTGTGCTTGAGGAAGATGGTTGCGTCTCTTATGAATTAGAAACGAGAGCCAATTTAAAATTTAATTCTACCATGTGTCCTTGTTCTAATTACAAAATATTTTCACAAAAAAAAAACAAACAAACAAAATGGTTACAACTACTACAGCTACCACAAATAAGTAATATTGTCGAAAATGTATTGTAACTGCATATCTAAAGGCGCAATCAACAGTGTTAGAGTTATGGATGTGAAGGAGTTCAACAACTCTTAATGTTAAGGCTATTAAAGTCCTGAGCTGGGGAAACTTAATATTTTAACAGAAAACGAATACAAATATTGGTAATTCCAGAAATACATTACGAAAGCGGATCATGAAGATCCGTAAAAATCGGCTTATACTAGAAATTTCAGTTAAATTAAAAATTGCAGGAAAAGCAGGAGAAGTAGGAAGAATTTATTATTTTTCCTATGTCTATATGTTTAAATGCCCCTGTAGCTTAATCCCCAAATTAAATATTTGAATAATTTTTTTCTTCAAAAAGATTACGAAAATTATCTTTATTTAAGTCTCCGCTTGTGCAACTCATCTACACAATTTGATTTCTTCAAGCTTCTACATGATTGTTAGCCATATTTGTAACATTTCAAACATGTAACGGTAAATGTCCTTGCCAGTTCGTTTGTTCTACGATCCAGAACAGATTCGTACTACAATCTTCGTTGTACAAGAGCAACTGTCGCAGCACCGCACCAACGAAGCGTTCTGTATCAAGCAGTCTATTTTAAGTCAAACTCTTGTACAAATGTACCAAAACCCACATGGAACATTAAATGTCTTGTTTTATTCATTCCCGTTAAGACTCATTCTCAGTGATTCTCCATAAGGCTGGGAGGGGAAATAATCATACTGCATAATCGTACGTGCTACGGCTATATTTAAGGATGTACACCATTTTGCAACATAAGTTGTGCCTTTTCGGGCTTCGGTTAGATGTTCGTGACGCTAGTATCGTGCATCTTCTAACGGGGGCTCGGGTTTTGCACCCGCACTATCCCGCCGTTATGCCTCGAACTTTAATAACATGGCATTTCTCACATCGTACACACGCCTAAAGCAAACGATTCACTGTCAAAAACCCGTACGGTACTACACAATGCACACATAACCATCACCATCGTATCACCAGCGTATCTCTTCGCCGACCGCCTCCTACCGTCAACATCATCGGCAGCTTCTTTTGCTAGAAGTGAAGCAATTTCAGCAACGAATAGTTCATAGATTATCGATGAAATTTTGCGTTCTCGACCGGCAACGCTATTATGCTACCCAAATGAGGGTTAAATGGAGCGGATAATCTATGCGGCAGTTGGCCTTCGGGCGCTTCCAAAAGTCGCATGCCTTTGAATTTGATGTGAAGGAATTAGTGTTAGCCCGGGCCCCAATATGTAGCAAGTGAAACGGGGTTGGGGGGTGAGCGACAAAGATCAGGAAGCATCCCACACCCAACGCTGCGATGGTTCTTCATGCGGTTGGTCAGCCCTTCGTGGTGGAGATTTTTGGTGAAGGTGCAAGGAAGAAAAGATTTCCTTAAGCAAATGCTTCATTCGTTTCGACCCACGAAACACACACACCCACTCACACAGGATTTTGGTAAGAAAAGCGTGAGACAGCGAGCAAAAGATGCAGCATATTTGCAAGTTTTATGCTAAGCTTATGTCGAAGAAATTTTTGGCCACGAATATGTCTACCAGCTAGAGTTGATCGTCTATCCTGGCTCACGGGTAAAAAGTTCTTCCAAGGCGGGGGTGGTTTTAGAAAATTACCACACATTGGAAGCGAAATGTTAAAGAAGCGCCGGAGTGGAATGCAGCACATACAAACCGACTTTTTAAGCGAATATTCTTCGCTTTATTTGGCTGAAAAGCCGCTTGATCTTGGTTGCGGGGCAAGATACAAAGTTGTAGAAGAAGAAGAAAAAAATGTACAGAACCTACTCAACCCCAGCCGAGGCAGGCTTTTTTGGCGAAAAATGTCTGATAACAACGGCAACCAATGGTGAAAGTGCCATAACATTAGCATATACTGGAACTTTTATGCTCCATTCCTAATCCTCGTGACATTTAAACTTTACTTTCACATACACACACACATGCAGGCAGCCATCGTGTTTCTCGTTCTTAAGCGTTACGTTACGGCCCTTGGTCCCTTCGTTCTTGTCGTTACTGAAACCACCGTACTGGCTGTCAGCAGTCCCGCGAGCTATTGGTAGCCCATACATGCTCGTACGGGTGGGTCTATAGTGTCGTACCCGCGTTTTGATCGAGTCCAAGCAATCGAGCCTGATGACGAAAAATGGTAGCCTGTGCTTAACAGGCCTCCTTCCATTTGAAGCATTCCCGAGCTGATCATTGTCATGGGTGAAGCGACATTTTTCCGCTCATGTTTTTCTTATTTGTTTCCTAGGATGTTCCGATCTTCCCGGGAACATCACACACACACACACAAGTGCAACGGGCAGCCTACCGGAAGGTGGATCGTTGGTGGTAACGAGCCGTATTTTTTAAACTAGAGCCACTAGCGCCAGAACAGCCCATTTGCCTTGTTGTGGATCGGCTATTACCGCCACGGGGAACACTCGTTATGGTTGTGTTTCCATCGCCCTGTGTTTAAACTGCGTCCCAGTATAGTTGTTCCAGTGTATTTACTGAAGCTGGTGCGAAACGAACCAAGTAATAAATGACACCGGGAGGTCGGTAACGGTTTTTTTCTTTGATGATATTAGGTTTTGAATGTTATAGCTGCTAGGAGACGAAAATGTTGGTAAAAGTGGGTAATTTTTTTCGAAAATAGCACGCGTTTGAAAGTTTTGAAGGGAACATGTGGCCTATTTGAGAATGTTGGAGAAAGGTTAAAGCGAAATGGGTGTTTTTGGTTGAGAATTAATTTTGAATTTTAATTTATTTACTTTTAAAGAGTTAGAGACTTGAAGTAAAAAATAGTAAGGAATATATTCGCGAACGAATCCATTCACAGTAATATAGCTAAAAAACCAAAGCTTATTCAAATAAAAGAAACATTAAAAAGGGTAGTTGGATGACATTTGATTGTCTATTTAGTTACTGGGAAATATTTTTTTTACCGATGAGTAACGTCCAAAATTTGTTTTAATTTTATAAAATATTATTTTTCTATTATAATATAATTAACTTGATTACATTATATACTATAGCGGCAGTAATCGGAAAAGTACGGAAACTATCTTCACTATATCTAAACTATCTTGCTATACAAATTGATCCTTGTGCCTAATGCCCGGTGGTGTATGTGATAAACGGCAGGACTGGAGTTCAAGTCCCATCCGGGCCGTCTGCCCGTAGCATGGACTGACTACCTAGCTACGTGGTAAAATAAGTCTTGATACGTCCAGGTCGTTCTAACCGAGCAAAAAAAAATCTATTCATGAAAATGAAACACTTTGCTCTAATAATTCTTCGAACAATTGATGTTCTTTTTATATTTCTTTTCTTCTATTCTACTTCGTCTTCTTATTGGCCCTGCTTTTACTTCTTCATCTTTTGATTTGAATTTATCAATTGAAGCAATGTTTTTCGCTCTGGTATGTCTCTCACTTGGTTGGATTTTACCGAAATAATATTTTATGGAGAAACAAATTCAATTTTAATATTTGTTTCGTCAATCGTTATGCTCTTTATGAAAGAATCTCTCGAAGTTCATCGCTTCTTATACTTGAAACTTGTTACCTGTTGTATATCTCTGTATATTATTAAAGTATTATTTGCATAAATTAATTATATCTCGTGTTTCTATCTCTTTCCTTAGTATCGTTCGTTATTAGCCTTAAATAATATCAATATTATACAAAGCTTTAGTTTTTATTTAATGATAAATTGCAAGTCTAACTTATCTAAAGTATTCAATTTGTAGTGGATAGCAATGGCGCCACAAGACGAAATGGACAACCAGCAACCAAAGGATAATCTTTACGATGCAAATTTATTTCACTCGTTGCTCGTTATAAATGATACACCCCGGTCGTGAGACAGTATACCATTGTTCTGCGTAAAATATGCTTCTCCACATCCGGCACTGGACTTTTGGGGTGGAGGCACTTCTTTGTAGAATCAATTTTTCATTACCAATTTTTATTGTACGTACTTCATCATGGTAGTTTTTGTACCGTATGCATTATGGTACATTTTGAACAACTGCAACGAGTACAACATACAATGCCGAATGGTTGACTGTTCTAGTCCGTGGTAGTGGTAAATGAACTACATTTTTCTGCATTTTCACTATACACTTTGTGATGGAAAATGACCCACAAAAAATTGAAAGAATGGGTGCGGAATAGGGTGGAAATTTTGAACGATTTCTTTTTTCTCATCGTTTGTATATGGGGGCCATTGAAACTCCTTCTGGAGGGTTATGGGTGTGGATGACGACGAGGTTAGGTAGAGGGGGACAAATTTAGAGAAAACGATGCTGGCACAAAACGTCTACATCATTCCGTTCATTTCAATTTGCTAACCATTTGTCTGTGTTAAGATGTGAATGTTTGCTGTACATATATATTTTTTTGTTTCATTTGTTAGGTTCGGTGTGTGTGTGTGTTTTGTGTGCTTTCTTTAAGGAGACATTTTCTAACGTTTTGTTTGCTATTGCTCGGGCGTTGGAAAAGAGGAGTATTTTTTTAGCGTTTTCTTTTCCACTTTTTCTGGTTCTTGCTGGTTTGCTGTGTAGCTGTACATTTCTTTTTTCCCTTTATCGCTTTTTTTATTTAACCAGCGCACCGAAAACTGTGGCAAGACGATGGTATTCCGGGTCACCTTCAGAACAATACGTTGGTTGGTTTGAAGGAAAATAAAGGCTAAAATTTTAAAGAGACTGACGCTCTTGCAGCTTTCGAACAAACCAAAACGACACTCGGCCTCGGCACAATGGATCGCGGGAAATGTGCTCTTTTTTTTCTTCTTTCGTTTGCCAGCACAGGAAACGGAAGCAAGCAAAATGCATGTTGGATGGTTTTTGAAGAAAAAGTGGAAAACCAAACAAAAGAAGGGGGAAAAAACCGGATATAAATACTTTCAACTATAGCTACGGGTGTTGGGTGAGCCGATGGGATTATGTGAAAAACAGGATTTATTCAGTATAAAAAAAAAACAAAAACCATCAACCTGACAGCTTGAATTGGATGATACGAATACCGAACCGAATGGCGGATACGAATGTTGACGGAAGGATAATCGTTGACAAGATTTAAACGAGAGAAGTTTGTTCGTAGCAACAACACGACAAAAAATCGATCAGTTTTTGCATATAAAATGAGCTTAATACTGGAAAAGAGTTTAAAATTTTGCTAAAGCGGGATCAGGGTTTCACACGCAGCCAGCGCCTGTCTCCGTAGTTTCAAGTGGTTGGTTGATAATTTCCAAGTGGTGAACTCTTGGTTTATTTTTCCTTGCTTTGGTTTTTTGAACAGCATACACTGGAGAGGATAATTTTTTATATCACGGACGTTTGATTTAAGAATTTGGATCACTTTTATCTTATTCGTTTATTTTTGAATTATGTTTATAGCATTTTACTGTGTATCAAATATTATTCAGTTGTATTATATATCATATAGCATATCGTTTATATATCGAAACAATTCATTTTTACCATTTGTTTTGACAGTATATGATATGTTTGGTAATAGCTAATAGGCCTGCTTATGTCATGTGCGGCCTGCTAATGTCATGAAAGAACTTAATACCTTTTTTCCGGACAATAGCATCAAACGGTTCAGTCGTTGACATCATATGGAAGCAACTCATAATAAATGATTCACTTTCAGTCCCACCAAATCCACACAAAAACCTCCATTTTTTGTGTTAATTGGTATGGCTTTTTTTAAATTAAACTGCTTTAATATCGATCTTTAACTCTTAAACGATGCTTCGACCACTAACGTTAATGGTTAACTTCGATAGTTTCACTGCAGTTTCGACATTTTCGTAGAGGAAAAAGAAGGATGAAAATAGATTTATTTTTCACCAACTCAGAAAATCGATTTGCTTCTCTATCGATTTCCTTCTCAATGCTTAGAATTGAGCAAACGTTCTCATAATTTTAAACTTCAAGATACCTCATTAAATCATAATGCTGACAATAAATATTTCTAGTGCAGTGAACAGTCAACTTAAAAAAACAATCATTCAATCAGAATGTTTCTTTATGTTGTTCTTTCCTGCTGTAAAGTCAACCATCCTTCAAGCAGCATGCAATGGTGCTTCATTAATGTTTGAATACATCGTAATGCATATCGTAATGAATATATCACTGATTACTTCATGCCCTCGTACCATGAATCATGTATGAAGTAAATAATGAATATTTGACAGTAAGCAGTGAAACGTTTGTTTATCTCCATGATAACACACTTCAATAGATGTCATTTATTCGCCTCGCTTTAGTTTTTCGTTTTTATGCTACCATCCGAAGCTCCATTTCCTTCTAGAGGCGCAATTTGAGTCGAAGAGATGTATGCGGCAATAATTCTAACAATACGTAAGGATATGTAGGATGGAAAATGTGTGTTTTTTTTCTCGGAGAAGTAAATTATGCAAATGATTTGGAATCGATTCAGATATTCATAACTGTAAGTCGTATCATTTCGTTCGGATAATTGCATACCGAGACGTTGCGCCACGGGAACATACCAAATAGCTATGCCAACGTTCGTGCACGTGCGAAAGACGTCACCCCCGGTTAATGATCGTGTATGTGTGTCCGACTCAACTGCGTTGGAATGAAGTGAATTCACCCGCAGCTATGGGAAACCTCTCCTGCCTGTGTGCGGGTTTGTGTGCGCCATGATGTAGTGCTTTGCCAACGATGGTTCGATTTATTATTCAGTCTCTTCCCGTTTTGCATCAGAATTCGTCTTCATCAGCAATCGGGTATGGTAAACCATGCGTATGACCAGCAACAGTCAGCAGTTACTACGAAATCTCGTCTCGTCGAGAGTGAAATAGCATCACACGCCGTACGCACGGGAACGCGCTTGATGCGTCGGCTGCAAGCGAGAGATATTAGCGCTAGAGAGAAAACCCGATGGTTGCAACGGCTGACATGGTAAAGATTGTGGCTATCATTACTTGCAATCGTACATCTGCATCTGAGGTTATTTGGAAATCATAAGCAGAAACCTTTGCTGCGGGAGAAGGTGCAACCAGTGCAGGCAGTTGCACCGGAATTCTTCCAATTGACCGAACCGAGACGTACCACAGCCCGGTGCAAAGCCGTATCGGTATGCTGTCTGCGTAATGAAGATAAGCATTCGATCCATTACTGGGGTTTTGCCCGGTGCCTTTGCACATGCTTCAGCTCGATTTCGAACGGGGTTGCATTCCGAAATAGGCAACTAATTAGTGCGAACCTCCGTAACATTGGTACGGCTAATTTGGCTGCAGGTCCTTTGGTGTTGGTTCCGATGCGAATTTTGCTCGTTTTCTCGCATGGCATTCCTCTTACCAGACGGCAAAGGGATAAATGTCTAGTAATTGTGCTGTAGGGAAGGTTTAAAGGATTTGATTTATGAGCTACAGCCACAAAACAGCGTAGAGTTGAGTTCAAAGGGCGTGAAGCTAGCACGCATTTGAAAGATGCCCCGATAGGCGTACGCGATGCTTTTAGCTATTTCCAATCAATGAATGATAGGAGCATTGTTATGAACAATGAGTTTGGAACAAACAGTAAATGATTTCGCTAAAGTGTTTTGATTGTTTTGGTTTCAAAATTAGGTTTATATTGTATGAAAACTACTTTTCCTCGTTTTTAGAGTTTTCTTTATAGGTTTATCGCTTCAAATGGCAGTTGTTTAAAACAATTTGTTTATTAAAATTACAATCTCTTTTACTAAAATAAGATAATTAATATAAATCAGTTTTATCGATCTATTTATTACATTTTTCTTAGACGTTTTATGACCAGTAACTGTTTTCTGTGCCTAGTTTGCTTCGTTCAAATTTCAGTATGCTTTTAAAAATAATTTTAATTAGGGGAAAACACTGAATATTATTAAAATAAATGTTGTGTCTTTCAATTTTTTAGATAAAGAACGTTAACGTCGTGGCAAGAAGGACTTCCGTTCCAAGAAGACGATTAGATTTTTAATTATTATTTCTAAATAGTTTCAAGAACATCTATTTACGAAGATTGACACAAAGTTAAAGGTCTTCTACGTTTTCCTCGTCTACCTACCTCGTCTATCTTTCCTCTTCTTCTTTTCCTTCCTAACGTTTATTCCTCCTATGCTATTCAGTATTCTTGTTGTCTCTTGACCGGTTAAGTGTTCTGAGCTGAGACCTAGATTATAAATTAATTTAAGCTTGCGTTGATCCGTCCTTGGAGACAAACAATTTGTTTATGATTTAATAAAAAAATGTGAATAACCATAATCTGAATAGAGCCTATTGATAAAGTATTTTAATTACTTAGATTGCATTTTAGTTGATTTTAGTTATAATAATCAAATAAAAGGAGCAAATAAATAAACAACAAAACAAAATATGTTCCATTCTTTAGACTTCCTTACTTACAAGCACATTAGAATATAAAATACAATTAATTAAATTTCAAACAGTAGTCCACATCGCATCAAATACATAAAATCATGGTTTTCAACCATTTCCCTTTCTATTTACTATTGAGGTATTTTGCTGATAGTTATTGGTGCAATAAATGGGTTTTTCGCTACTCAGCAGGAATGCTATTTGCCAAAAACCAATGCAAAAAACCGTACGCAAAGAGGTACGGGGACAGTGCACTGTCCTTTGTTTAAACTTTCCCACACTTTATCATTAAAAACACCTAACCTTCTGAAAGGATCTCGGAAATCGTTTGCCCCGAAGCTCAAGGTTCTTGAAATTACCTCGATTATTGTTTTCGTACCAGGAAGTTGGAGCTGGAGCAAACCCAACGCCCCATCGGGGGTTTGGCACAATGTATAGAAGGTGTGGAACAGTAAGGGTTGGTCACTGGTCAACAACATTGGACAGGAATCACCGTCCGGAAATGGTAAAAGGGGAACTTTCATAGCTTTAAAACCGCTGACCGGTACGGATGCAGTAAATTATCGAGCCGCCGAGTACCCTTCCGGTGTACCTTTTTCCGGCTGAATAGCCTTTTTGCGCCAAGGAAAGTCGAGTCTTTGGAGTGGGTGTACCAAGTGTACTCCCTTTAAATGGTGAGCAAAGGAGGGTTTTGTGAAGCATTCCTGGGCACAGGAGTTGTGTCCACAACTCCATACGTTGCATTGGTCGTCCATAATTTTCCGTATTTTTTCCCCTTCTTTAGCTTTCTTCTGCTAAAGCTGCAAACCCCTTTTGCTGCTATTGGACTAGTATTGCCCAGAATCACGCTCACACGTGTAATGGGAATGGAAGCTGCATAAAAACCCGACGAAGCCTTGGTGAGATGGCTGTACTAGGCATACAAATTTGCCCGCCTCCCGAAATAAAAAGGATTCAACCCATGAGAAGTTGGTGGTTAGTGGGAAGGGAAGGCGATAAGCCGGAAACCTAGTGAAAACTCCCAGGTAGTGGTGTGGTTTTGCTTGGGAGAAAATAATGTTTATCCACATCCAACCGCACCGAGGGTTTTGCGTGGGCACCCGCGCACGTGAAGCGTCTGGATGTGGGAATTCGGGACTACATTTCAGTACTTAAAAACAATTGCCCTTCCAATAAAAAGCCTTGTTTTATTTTCCCTGCGGGAGAGCTTGGCTTTTTCATGCACAAACAGGCAAACAAACGTTTTTGGCAGTCACAACCATCTTTGCCCAAAAACCATACAGATATCCCTCGATACAGACACACACACACAAGCGTGCGCGTGTGGTGTGATCGCGACGTGAAAGTGTTCTTTGTGCCCGTTCCGACCATACTTCGGACGGTTTCGGAAGCGTTTTACGTACAGTGAAGGCACACATACCTTTTCCTCCTTCCGTTCCCGTCTTTGACCACCTACTCTGCTGGTCTATTTCCCCGAGTGGCTTTTCATTTGGTTAGGACTGCTTTCGTCTAATTTTGTCCTTTGCATTGCCGCTGGAAGACAACAGCCATTTGCAGCCATGTTTAGCGGCCGCCATTTGTTGTGCTCTGATGTCTATGTGTGTACGTGTAAGTGCGTGAGGGAAAGCCATGTTGCGAGAGTGATTTTAATAAAATACTAAGCAAGTAGAAAATATCTTTTCTTGCTGGGTATTATGAGTTCATTTTCTTATCATCCATTTATGTAAACTGTTTTAGAAAATATTCTCTGGTCGTGTTGTAACGTTTGTTAAGCTTTTTAACTAATTAATCGATTAAAAATCTATAAAGCTGACGATAAAGTAATTATCGAACGGCTGTGCATTTCCTTTTTGAATATATGTGATCAAAATCACATAAAATCAAAAATATTTTGCTAACAATAAGACAACATTAGATTATACAAGAATAAGAAGAAGATTTATTTTTCCGTTACATTACTTACGGCAGATTATTGGAACATCTTACTTTCGATTTTCGAATATTCAGGATGCAAAAACAGTGATTACTATGTAACTTAATTAGCATAGTTTGTAAAAAAAAACAATTTTTAGAATCTTTAGCAATAGTTTTTTGCCAAAATGTGTGATTGATTGAAAAATTTGTGTGGTGCAATAATGTGTGTGATTGAAAATGTGATTGATTTAAAATTAATAAGTTGTTCAAACGCGTATTATTACATAATTAGCAATGCTTTACATGTATATATTTTTTTAAAGACTTTATAATAATTTTATGCGTTGAATAAAGCATTTATTTGAATAAAACAATCTTCCAAGAGACGCAAGAAAAGTGATAAATAGTAAAAACAGGTATAGAAAAATGGAAGAACATTTACGGAAAAGCAAATGATTTGAATTTTTTTATTGTTCGCCATACTTTATTCTACATCTCTTTATATTATAAATTTATCTTAAATTATTTTACAAAGAAAACATCAAAAAATTATGGAAAAGTTTATATATACTAGTATACTATACTCTAATATTAGGGAACATTATTTGGTTCTTTCTTAAAAGTTTATTTCTATAAATTAATATCCACCACCAAACAGAGTATTTCATGTGACGCTGATGTGACCAACATTGCGATCATTTGTAGGGGCTTTTGACAAATTTGCACCAATCCGCGTACCGAAATCTGATACCGAAAGCGATGGATTGGATCACTTCGCTACGGTGAAGACACCATGGAGACGATATCCTACAGCCGAGCTTTACGAGCTGCCAGATCCCCGAAAACGGATGCGTACGGCTTGTACGTTTTAATGGGTAACGAAGTGTTTATCAAGTCGTGTAACGAATTCTACGAATCAGCCATTGTACATCGTACCGTTCCCCCCTTTTTTGTTACAAAAATACCATTAAACATACGGTGATACGGTCCGAAAGTGAGGAAAAAAAATGGCGTCATGATTTATGGCAACACCGTGTGTGTGTGTGTGCCGTACTGGGTGTGAGTTTGAGGATGTAAAGCTTAGGTACCGTCAGCATGGCCATAAAAGCAACTAGGCGCCTCCATCGGCAGTGGAAAGCCATCCGCCATGTGGGTATCGTACGGATGAAGACAAAAGCTTCCGTGTAGGGAATGGGAAGAGCATCACCGAACCGGGAAGATGCTTCGGGCGTCGTCACCGTGATTAATGCTGGAAGTATTTTGCGTTCCTTCGAGCGTGTGTTGTGTTTAGTTTTTTTCCCGGTAAGTGGATTCCGCGTGCGAAACTGTAGTCATCAAGCGGGCAGCTAACAAGCACGGCTCGATTGGTTTGATGCGCTCGTTCGCAAGTAACGTGCAGCAGTGAACCCGCGTGTCGTTTGAAGGTTGAAGATGACCAAACGATGGTACACGGTTGTGCCGAGTGTCTGCCCTCGTGTTTCGGGCCATGCACTTACACCATGCTTATGAAAGGTGGCAAATTACCTCTCTCCAATGGTAGACGCATTAAAAAACCGTGCTTATACCCACGCTATAAGAATTCTCTTCTGCACGAAAAGCAGCACGGCAAGTCATTCACCTGCGGCGGCGGGGGAAAAAAAAGCTTCAAGAGCTGCCCCCATACAAACGTGGTGGGTGGCAATGGTACCATCGTGCCGGGTCGAGTTCTCATTAGCAAACGCAGCACAGAGCGCGCGCTGAGTAATTGTGATGCAGACACACCGGTGCAACATTGTCACCCGTGCGAAAAGTGCGAAAAGAATGAACCAAAAATGGGAATAAAAAAATAGTCTGCAAAACTCAGCCAAAGTATCGCAGACTGTAGTTGTCAGCGTCTGCAATGCGATACATGACACTGAGGGTGTGTGACAAAAAGGAAAGAAAACACAAAAATTTTACACCATTGCTGTGTAGATGGTACTTGTAAAATCGTTGTTACCACGATAATGAAGGAAATTTGAGCCATGTTTCGTTTCACATTTCAAAAAGGTAAATATTTTCTGGGCCAGAAACATTGCTGTTCTGTGGTTTGCCATAAGTGGAAAGTTAAAACTGATGTTATGATGGGAAGATATATTCAAAGATGTTTGTTATACTTATTGACAAAATAATTGTTTTGTGTTTAATAACTCTCTATTGTACTAACTATCTTTAATTTTGTCGTTCGTAGTAGGGTAAAAGATAAAAAAAAAAACAAATAAGTCTTCAAGTAAATTTTTTTTTAATTGTTTTTTTTTTTAATTTTCCCATTGGGTATTGAGTTTAATGCAAAAAAACTCATTTCACTGCTTTTGTTTATGGTTTAAAAAATACTCGAATTATACTTGTAAAACAATTATTTGGTTATGCACTTTTTTGACTGTTTTGATGTCAACAATTTCTTAAAGGTGGACATAATTTCGACTATAAAATATTTTTAGTACTCAGTGCTTGTAACACCTTAAGCTGGGTATGAAGCAAAAAAAGTTGTAGTAAACTAAAATTCAATAAATTGTTACAGCATGATTCTGTTTAACACAATTTCGGTAAGTTTGTTTTGATTTAAAATTGTAGTTATTTGAATTTGATCTGCATTGAAACGATTAAATCATATTTTTTAGTTTAATTAGGAAATACTATTTGAGACATGAGAGACATGTATAAGCACCACAGTTAAACGGAACACTGACAAGGTGAAATTTGACCTGAGGAAGTATTTGAATTTGTTTATGAATAATTATTTTTTGTTTCAAAATAAATGCTTCCCTATTGTTAATATTATGAGAGATTTTCATTTTCAAAATTTTTTATCTTTCAATTCAATCTTTAGAAATTTTCTAATTTGGTTTCACTGTGCCGATGAAACATTCTTTCATTTTTTTTGAAAGATGCATGAAAGATCTGATCAATTGCTTGAATTGATGAAGAAAAATTAAGATATCATTGAGTATAATTTTTATTTTATTGAGCAACATTTTTACATTGAAAGGCACTAACAAGAAAGACATCTCGTGAGAAGAAAAATACCCTTTTATCTAAATCTTTATTCAGATCATAAAGAGAGCTGGTACAGATGGAAGAGATCAACGGCACACGTGGGTGTTATCAACGAAAGAAGAAAAAAAGGATTTTGATGAATTTCCAAATGCTTTTCCTTTCCAACACTTCTGTTAGGAATTTAATCATGGCGCTGAAACACAAGCTCTTAGAAACGGTTTCAGCTGTTTGATCGGAACGTACGCGTACTTTTGTTTGACACCAAAAAAAGAGATCTTCTAAATGGTAAGCATGATTGAAAGCCCGTACAATGTTTTAAAAACCGAAAAAGAAAATAAGAAACACCCAATATCGAACGTTTTACGAGTACGCATCGACTTAAAAGAATGGAAAATGTGCTTGGAGGCACTCGTCAAATGTGCACCCATTTTCAAAATGGATCAAATTCCCGGCCCAAAAACAATCATCATTCGTTTTAATCTTCACCTTCTGGCGGTGTCGGTACCGGTGCAAAGACAGGCACAAAGAATAAAATAAAAGACAAAAATTCGAAAACCAATCCTTTGCCAAACTGAGAAATCCATCTGTAAGGACGCGCAAAAGTCCTCGGGCAGCAGCATTACGCACAGGTAGTAACGGGCAGGGAGGAGTCTGACTGGGGATGGTATCACCCTATCAACAGCTTCGGTAATACTTGCAAAAGCGGGTGATAATCAGCAACCGGGTGTTCCCCTTCGGGCGACAAACTCTCGTACGGTTCGTTGTCCACCCCCTTTTCTGGTAGTCGCGTTGCATGCGGTTTTCGGTTGAAGTGTTTACAGTTCGTCTCAAGAGGTGACGTACTATAGCTTTGTTCGTTTTGTTTTGATATATAAAGATATACATACATTTATATATGTAAAATTCACTCCCCCCGGAGATTCCAGACCCCAGACAAGCTCGTTTGAAAAGGAAGACTGGTAGTTGCAGTCATCGTTCACGCGGGGAGGTACTTCGGCACAACCACAGAACAGAACCGCGAACGAGGACACAGTGTGCGGCACGCGTGCGCCAGTTTTACGTGGCCAAACACACACACACACACACACACATACCCACGCGGTACTAGAGCGGCTAATGTGAAAACTTTTCTACACAATCTCGAGACATCATCCAGCTCGTGACCGTGGGACGAGATGTACGAGAGAGTGCATGTTCCGCGTGGAGGCGCATGTCGGCATGCGGAAAATGTGAAGGAAGTGTATGAAATAATACACTCATTTCGTCCGTGCAAACAACCGTGTAAACATGGAGACAAAAGGGCATACCAGCCCGTTTTGTTTGAACCTCGTGCAGCCGGGAAAACTCTTTCATAGTCGGGTACCTTCCGGCAAACATTCTCCTCAGGAGAGGGAGTAGTCAGTAGCGTTGGGCAGGTACCTACCCCTCCCGCCGAAAGTATCAAGTTTCGTCTACCAAGTACCTACTGGAAACCGGGGGGCAACTCGGTGTACGTAGTGGGACGCGGGTTGTCTCGGTGTGTAAAACTAGTTCGGCCCAACCATTCTATTTCACGCTGTTCCATTACTGCATACGCGCCATGGCAACAAGGATCTTTACAGCGCCCAGCGTTCACTTCTTTTTCAACGCAACTCCATTCGCAACTCACACCGTTACAGGTTTGCCGTGTTTTTTTTTTTTTCGTTGTTGTCCCACACTGCATTATCCCAGAGACGCTTATCGTTATCATCCCATGCAGCAGCTGAGAGGCTGCAACCAGGCGGGTGTTTGGATTTTTTGTTGGAGTTTGATAATGAAAAGAAACTCAAGCCTGTGGGGTTTGGAGCACACAAGTGTGGCGCAGGGTGCATAAAATAGTCGTCATAAAATTTTTAATAACAGAGCACCAGAGACCTGATCGCACGAAGTGTACGACTGGTAGAGTAGCACAGTGAGAAAAGGGGGGAAGACGCATGGGGTATGGGGATCATGCTTCACAAAACAGTCGCGTGACACTTGACGCTTTGTCGGTTAGCATTCCCGCCCATCTACGTCTGGTATCTGGTACAAGTGATAGCAACAGCAGTAAGGTTCGGATTATGAATCGAGCCCGTCACAGTGTGCAAAAGAAATGCACAAGTGCACCACGGACACGATTCCACTGAAAAGAGTTGAATGAATTTTTGAAGAGTGCCACCAGCCTCAAATGAAGCTTCAATGCTCCATCACACTTTGCGCAAAAACAAAAAAAAGGGATACAATTGGGAACATGGCACACAGTGAGGAAAAGGTTGGCCATGGCTACCAAGGTACAGAAGAAGCAAAAAACTCGGTGTGATGAGTAGTACGCGGGCACCTTAATTACAATAATTGCACGTCTGGTTCCATTTTCGGACTGGAGTTTTGGTTTTGCTGTTTCCCCTGGAACATTCATAGACAGCGAGACTTTAGAATTCTTTGACACGGGCGCTGGTCGTGGCAACCTATACCGAGTGACATCGCTACCACATGCTTCAATGATGTTTCGCTAGCAAAACCATTGCAAGAAGGCGGGTTTCAAAAAAAAAAAAACGAAACAAAACTAACATTGAAGTGTACAGATGTCAAACGGATTCTGGATTTCAAAAGTGGATACCCACCTGTTTCCTTAATCCTTCTCCTTCTCTTCTTCCTCCCCACCTCCCAGGGGGTGAGTTGAATTTAAACCTGTGCATCATTTATGGGATGCAGATGCTTTGCAGACAGCTCGTCGAGTGTGTTGCGTGTTTAGGACTGATCCCCCCACCCACCGCGTCCCACCCAAACTAAACCCACTCAGGGACCCCCCCAACCGGTTCCGAAAGCGCGCCAACGCAGTGGTTTTGTGAAGTGCGGTGAGAGATTTGGTTTTTTGTTTGCTCCCGTGTGTTGTTACCCCCGTTTTGCACTTCTTTATTTATTAGAATGCCAACCCGGTAAGGTGAGTAAGAAGAGGCTCGTTCACTAGTTGGATGATGATTTATGCTGCCACCGGTCGTTAGCTGGGTAGGATTTGAATTCCTTTGCTGGTAGTACCGGGTTCTCTCTTTTGCTCTCGTTTCTTTTTTTGCTTTCGATGGGTGTTGTATGAATATGCAGAGGTTATTGACATGTTGGAACGTGTGACACTGTGTTTGGATTTTTGTGATCGGCAATGGTATATAGTGTCAAGTGTTGTGATACAGTTCGCTTTGGGAATGCAAATAGTGTCACAAAACGAGAGCGTTAGATGCTTTGGGTTGGGTTTTTTTTGTTATGTGGAACTGTTGTCAGGAAACTGCTTTCTAAGGATTGTTCGAATGATTTTCGCTTGCCTATTTGTAGAGTGAAAATATGTTGAATATTTTAATGGTTTGTTTGCATGTCTAATTTTAAAACGAGTAATTTTCCGTCGTAATAAAGCACGAGAAATGGTAGTAATATTACCTTCGATTTGATTTTACTAAAGCGTTGGTCTCGTTGATAAATAAATAACTTATGTAGAAAATTATGTAGAAAATTTAGCAATGCAGCACAATTTTGCTTTTTGGCAACTTTGGTCATCAATTGCTGAATTTGTTTTAACATTCAAAAAACAAAAGATCTGGAGCAATCGTCAAATTCAAATTCATTGCATTTCTGATTAACTATTTTTGTAATTTGCCATGGTCCTTAAACTAGATATTAGATTAATATTAGAGAAAGAGTATTATAGAAGTAGGATTATTTTTGGATTATATTAGTAGTTTTAGAAAGTTATTTTAGCAATTTCTTGGTTTTATAAGCATAACATTGTATTCTTTAACAATTTGTAAAATAAAGATGCAGTATTAAATGTGTGCCAAAATCATTAAAATGTTCCAAAGTTTTAAATTAATGATAACAACACACATAGGACTGCACTCCAATTTTCAAAATGTGATTATTTGGAGTATATTGCAACAGCAATAGATTCGAGATTACTCAATACTCAATAACGAGTTTGTTCAGAATTTGTTTGTCCTTTTACTTACTTTAACATTAATCAAGTTCTGAAAAAAATCGCATCTAGAGCTTTATTTTTCATCAAATGACAGACTTTAGTTGATACTTAGCCTTTGTTAAAAAAATCAGTAAAAATTTCATTATTCTTTTCGAAACATGAAAAACGCATGACGCATGTGCTCTGATATAAAGTTAGGTAGAAGGTTACATAGTGATCGGAGAAACATTCGTATCCGAACGCATACGGTATGAACTAAACTTAAGTGAATTTAAATTACTTATTGATATGTAAAATTTTATTTAAAAAAAAACAAAAACAGAATTTTAATAACGAATTCTTTGGAAACTTTTTACGAAAAAAGGGAATTAAATAATGTCAGAACTGACGGTTAAGTAAAGCTTTTTTCACAGAATTAAAAAACCATTGCAATGGAAGGTTTAGTGATCAGGTTGCTGCTTAAAAGAACAAAAGCTCATATGAACTGTAAAAGCACGTTTTTGATTCCATTTCTCGCTGCAGCATTAAAGTAATATTTTCGCTCAGCTTCGTTGTGTTTTTTTTCGGAATGAAAACGTACCCAGATGGGTTATTTTTCCAACCAAAAAAAAAATGAAAAAGTAAAAACGGCCAGAGACAACGTAAAAAGCAAAATAAAAAAATTAAATATAACCGAAAAAAGGAAAGCAAAATGAAGTATCAAACAGAAGTACCCAGACGGTAATGGCGCAGTTCCACTTTTGTGTCAACATTCCGGAAAAGGTTCATATTAATTTTCCTACAGCCGTGTTGCCGAGTTGGCGCTTCGGCACTTGCTAATGAGCACCAGCTGGCATTGCGATGCGAGTCGATGCTTGGAGTTGAAAGTTATTTGGTGAAACACCGTCACGCTCCCACACTAAAGCTAGGTTGTGTGTGTGTGCGTGTTTCCTCCCCCCCCCAACCCAGTGGCAATATTATAGTATTAAAAAATGTAAAAGTTAACTAAGCTTGAATGTTCACCTTGAAGTTGATAAAAAACTGTATGTTTCTAGAATGTGGGCCAATGGGAATGCAATGCAAAACTAGAAGAAAAAAGAATGGTGGCTCCCCATGGTGGTCTCACTTACCTATTACGGTCAGCTTTGCCTTGGCACGGATCAGCGTGTGATGCATGTAAGGGCCAACTTGGCACTGATATTCGGCATCATCCTCCAGCGTGACGTTCACTATGCGCAGGTTGTAGATACCTTGGGCACTGTCACCGAGTACCGAATACCTCGGATAACCTGGTATGCTTTGTGTGAACCCTATTTTCACATGGGAGAAAGTATGAAATGAATAAAAAATGGAAATTACTTTGTGAAAAAAAATATCCCCGAAAAGCTGCTGATTGAAGGGCCACACTGATGTGGAGCTCAATTTGGATGACCATCAATTATTTTTCCCTGGCAATACCCGCGTTATGCGTTACAATGCATCGTGT
This sequence comes from Anopheles funestus, assembly GCF_943734845.2. NCBI lineage: Eukaryota > Metazoa > Arthropoda > Insecta > Diptera > Culicidae > Anopheles > Anopheles funestus. The sequence continues at coordinate 74,549,432 of NC_064599.1, read as the reverse complement.
AACGCATCCCGCTGCTGGGAAAATCTAAAACTAAAAAAAAACTATTCACATATTTTTCATTTTTAGTAAACTTAGACAAAGACACTTTTTTCTGTTGGTGAAGGGAGTTTAGTTTTTGGTACATATTGTAGCGTGTTGCTGCCTGCTAATGGTTTCCCATTTCTCTTCCACACACAAAGCGTATGTCCTGAGTTCCGAAGAGTCGCGTACAACGGAACAGTGATTATCATTTCCATCCACTCGACATACCGGCTACAGCACCAGTACTTTACTGCAGCTTCTGGATGGAACTTTTAAGCAAAACGAGCTGCACTGCGAATGCTGACGGGGGCCAATGGCCTATCGGGTGGTCGCCCGTAGTTGAACCATTAAGGGCTCGGTTTTTCATTACGTACGGACCATGGGAGAAGGTTGGAAATGGAAATTTTATGAAATTATTACTTACCCAACGCAAAACCATCCTTGGTCCACTGCACCGAACCGGCTGCGTTGTGGATTTCGCATCGCAACAGTGCCTCAGTACCTTCCGAAGCGACCAGATCCACCGGTGTCAGTCGAAATTTTTGCTGCTCGGCTGTGCAGTGCAGCACCAACGGCAACACTGGAAATGAGATGGAGCAATGGGAAGGAAATAAAAATTAGAAAGAACGTCTATTAGCCAACGAATGCTGCGAAGTGTGTCTGGACCGGCCCTGGCCGCTATACTGAAGTGCGAAAGTGCTTCTCGAACGTTTCTCCGAAACGACCGATAGACACAAGCTGCTGTTTGCTTTTGGGCCTTGTGGTTAAAGGGAATCCACCCTACCAACTGGTACATAATTAGAAGATTCTTTCGAGCTTACCAATGGGCTTGTGCACGGTTCGGTGAGATTCAGTGTGGCAGCGGTACGTGATGGCTTGGAACGTTGCTACCAAACGTGCAGCAGTATACTGTCGTAATTGAATGACGCACATGCAGCGGCCGGACAAATGCATTGTTGCATCGGTTCGGTTGCATTTGATGTATAATGGGGGCTTTTTTTGGGACACTGGTTGGGTTTGGTGTACGTAATTAAATAACAATTACTTTCATGATTTCCGAGCGAAATGGGTAAATGTGTAAGAATGTAGAATATACATATAAGTAAAAAATCAGTGTCATTGAAGGGTTCCAAGAAATAGTACGGTGTGGCGTGTGAAACTTTGGAAAGTTCTATTTCGTCCAGCATAATACGTATTACATATATATTGCTTTCACTTGTATAAAAATTCTTTTATATTGTTGATCTACTACTTTTTTGAGTGAGTTTCATAATAGAAGAATCAATTCGTGACTTGATCTTTTATTCAAATGTACGAAACTGGATTAAAAACTAGAAAAAGAATATTTACTTTGATAATAAATCTCTGGAACGTTGGATCAATGAATAAAATATCCGTGTTTCATTGATTTTCATTCATTCACCATATTTTGTTACAAAAATGAAATTAGCTATTGAACATTGCAGAGCACGAAAGCTTTCATTGTCCAGCAGGACTCTCGAATTTAAAACTCAATATTTTCAAATCTAAATCAAACTTTTTCAAGCTTCTCACTGGCTGGCTCATTCACTGAACGTTTAATCTGCTGTAATAGTGTCGTAAACCCTTCTACTGAGTTTTTTTTTGTAACATTTTTGATAATATATCGATACTAAACTTGAACTTCAAACACTTGTAGTTAATAAAAGATTTTTCTGTATTCTTATTCTTGTGAACAGCTAGATCTTGAAATCCTTTAAATGTCAGATTACCTGGGTGCTATTCTCATGACATTCCCAACTGATTATTGGCTTCGTATATTTAACAGTAAGGTATTAAATATTTATGGAGTTCACGGCTTTTTCAATGCTTTTTATTTTCTGTGATTTTATATTAATGGCTTTACAAGAGTAGGTCCTGAATAGCGCATGTTAAATTCAATACATTTTTGTTATATATTTACTTAACTATGATATGAAGGTTTATTTTTTTTTATTTACCATAAAAATAGTTTTACTCTTGTTTAAAACTTTGTGCAGCGAAGAGAGTTATTATTTTGTGTTAAATCATATATTGCTTGGTTTTTTCTTAATTATGAAGCATTCATTGCATATTTACTATACAATTTTATGATTTATTGAAGAAACTTATTATTTATTACATTGCTCGTAAAAACCGTAACAAACGTTAACAACTCTGAAATACCGTTGTTTAACATTTGTTTTGTTAAATATTGCAGTTTTTATTTTATTTACGAATATGTTTTTTGCAATATATAAGGGAATTTTAAATAGAATATTATAATCGATCAATAATCTCTTTTTCATTGATTTAAAAAAACTCGGAAAGAAAAATAAAAACAACATAATAACTTCCAGCGCTGCCGCCGAACTAACTCAGTGTAAAGCTTCGTGAATGTAATTAAAATAAAGAAGAAAAAAACTTTTGTTATTTTGCATTATTTGCTTTTCATTTACAGCACACAGCGTCGGCTAAGTGTCGAATGCACACCACCGTGTAAAGAGCTTCATTTAAAGCATCTTTACACTTCGTTACAGTCCAGTGTTTGGTTTTTGTTACTTTCTGCTTGCAATGCATAATTGCATAATTATTCCCTCGTTGGAAATCACTTTCCTATGCATGGAACAGTAGTGGTGGGTTTGTGTGTTTTTTGTTGTTGTTATTGCTGTTGTTGTGTCACCACCTAAGAGGAGGAATAAAAAATTTATTCAAACACTCACAGCACGACCGATAATCACACATACAAGCAGGTGGTTTTAATTTTTTTTTTCACCCCATAGTTTGTGTCGGCTTCAAACGGGTGCTAAGCTTGTGTTTTGCAGCATCGTTATATGGAAATATGAAGTGGCAACACAAAACTATGGTAAAAAAAATCATTCTCACACACATACACACAGCACGGAAAGGTTGAATCATCCACCGGATGTAAACTACGAACCTGACACGTTCAACTGCAGAACTGTTCCAAAGTGCTACCGGCACTGGGTGCCAATCCTCCAGTATCCTGCGGCAGGAACTGGTAAAAGTTAAAATTGAATTCAAACTTTCCAACATTTTCCAACGAACACAACGGGTGAAAAAGTCACAAAAATGTCTACAAAAAAAAGGGGGGAAAAGACAAGCAAAAAAAAGGCAGAACCTTACCTCGCCAGGTGGTAAACATGATCAAAACGTGAGACTAAAAGGGACACCAAAAAAAAAGAAGCTAGGAATAACAACCCAGCCTCCGGTAACGAGGGGGGAGACATGGGAAGAGTTTGCTAGATAGTCAACAATTAGGAAAATCCTATCCGAGTTGCAACCCCACAGGCAGTATGGGAAAGGATTTTAAGTCTGGGTTGAAAATAAAAATTTCCAACGAGAACCATCAAAACGGCAACAAAGGAACTTTGCTGTGGGATCGCATAGTAGTGGATGGCAATGGCAGAAGCAATGGCTGGAAAGTTGTTTCCAAACCAGGTGCCAGTAGACCAGATAAAGAGTGTGTCTGCAAGCAACCGAGAAGCCAAAGCAGTTAGGAGATTTTAATTTGACAGAAAAGTTGTAGTGCGAATTAATGTGTTTTTTTTGCTCTTTCAAGATAACACCAAAATGGATTCTAAAAGAAAGGATTTTACCTAAAAAAACATGTTTATCATCTTAAGTGCAATAAGTGTGCATGATAGTGTGTATATATGGCAAAACAAAACCAAAATTGGCAGAGCTTGTCGTCTATGAAGTTTAATTGAAAAGATGTTGTCATTATAAATGATGAGAAAACTCTTCATCTGCTTTTGATCACAACACCTAGTACCTCTCGTTCGCAATCCGATGGCTTTGCTGTATAAGAGGTCGGTGCTATAATCATTACTGCTTTCTATAGATGAAGTACTTTCTTCCTGCTGCTTCTTTTGAGCAAAAGATGGCGTGCGCACCAACGGGGTGAAATTATCTGAAGAATGTTGACACATGCAAACTCGATCAGGGCGTCATTCAGGGTGTACGTTGCCACTACTGGTGGAAAGTGTTGCTATTTATTTGTTGATTTTGATTGCGATACTACGGCTGCTGGTGGTATGATCTGATTAGTTCGATTGAATGCACTGTCGGGATAAAGATGAACCAGAGCTGTGGTTTCACAACTGAGCAGCAGGCACGCATCCAAAGCGTGTGTCCTTTTATGGAACGGATTCAATTGATTGCCGTCTGTTTGTCTGTTTAGCGTTAGCAAAGCGTTATTACAGATACAGAGCCAGACAGCAGAGACCTACCTACAGACAAGCAGATAGTGCTTTGTGAGCCATGCCAATCCACTCATCCATTCTTAGGTTGTCTGGGGGTTTCTGCTTACTTTATCTGTTTAGAGTGAAAAAGAGCTAAAGATGCCGACGTTTCAGGGCAAATAGAATGATTCGATACTTTCAAACGAAATGAAACCACTTTCCAAGTCATCGTCCAGAGCGATGATGAGTCAATTGAATTATAAGGATATCTTTATAAAATAAGTACAAAAAGGGTTTCAACTAGAGATGAGAATTGCAACTCTTTTTAGTGAGTCAACTCAGAGTAAATGAGTCGTTATTAGGTATCAGCTCGTTTAACAACTCATTTCGGAGTCAAAAAAAACGGCATAAACGTATAGAAGGACTAGGAGGGTTAGGACCTTATACAATTTTCAATTTTATTGATTTTTTGATTATTTTTCACTCTTTTTTTATTTAAAGCATTACTTGAGTGAAAAGAAACATATTGCAACCGATTGGCATTAAAATAAATCAATTTATTTTTTTTGCAAAATTTCTCAAAAAAAACGTAAGGGGTAAGCCTTATGAAATTTTCGAGTTGAAAATTTTTTTAAATTTTTTTTCCGATTTTTTATTCTTTTTTTAATTTAACGCATTATTTGAGTGAAAAGAAACTTATTGCAACAAATTCGCATTAAAATATATCACATTTAAAAATTTTGCTAAATTGCTCAAAAATGAGGAAAATTTTACATTTTCTCAAACAGGGTATGGAACTTGGTTACTCTAATAACTTCTGGCACATACATCTGACGGCATTGCCGTCCACGAAGAAAATGTAGCCATTGGTACCATCTATCGACCACAGGTTAAAGATTGGCGATCCGTTAGATACCGACCGAGTTATAGGCAAAACTTGGTGCAAAAATGAGGAAAATTTTACATTTTCTCAAACAGGGTATGGAACTTGGTTCCTCGCATAACTTCTGGCACAGACATCTGAGGGCATGGCTATCCAAGAAGAAAATGTAGCCATTGGTGCCATCTATCGACCACAGTTTAAAGATTGGCGATCCGTTGGATACCTTCCGAGTTATAGGCAAAATTTGGTGCAAAAATGAGGAAAATTTTACATTTTCTCAAACAGGGTTTTTAAGTTACTTCCTCGCATAACTTCTGGCACAGACATCTGAGGGCATGGCCGTCCACGAAGAAAATGTAGCCATTGGTGCCATCTATCGACCACAGGTTAAAGATTAGTGATACGTTGTATACCGATCGAGTTATAGGCAAAACTTGGTGCAAAAATGAGCCTTAGTAAATTATTATTTTTTTTTAATTTTTTGATTTTTTGGTTATTTTTCACTCTTTTTTTTATTAAAAGCATTACTTGAGTGAAAAGAAACATATTGCAACCGATTGGCATTAAAATAAATCAATTTTATTTTTTTTGCAAAATTTCTCAAAAAAACGTAAGGGGTAAGCCTTATGAAATTTTCGAGTTGAAAATTTTTTTGAAATTTTTTTTCCGATTTTTTATTCTTTTTTTTATTAGAAGCATTACTTGAGTGAAAAGAAACATATTGCAACCGATTGGCATTAAAATAAATCAATTTAATTTTTTTTGCAAAATTTCTCAAAAAAAACGTAAGGGGTAAGCCTTATGAAATTTTCGAGTTGAAAATTTTTTTGAAATTGTTTTCTGATTTTTTATTTGTTTTTTAATTTAAAGCAATATTTGAGTGAAAAGAAACTTATTTCAACCAGTTGGCATTAAAATAAATCATTTTTTATTTTTTCAAATTTACTCAAAAAAAGGTAATAGCCTTGGGAAATTTTCAAATTTATAGAATTTTTTTCTATACAGAGCGAGCAGTATATTCCTTTGACTAGTCAATATGCTGGAACAGCTTCTAATAATGAGTTGCAGCTTTGTGTTAATAAAATGACTCTTTTATAAGTGATTTAACTCATTCATACATTAAATGACTCTTTCGGGATGGAAATGACTCTCTCATGAGTGAAATGAATCTTTCATGAGTAAAATATCATAATAAAGATTTCATATACTCATACACTCTCTCACTGGATGCACATCACTAATCCAGAGATGATTTCAACTGTTTACAGAAACTCATAATAGCAAACCTAATGTTGATTTCACCAACTGGAACAACATGTCATGTTGACTGTAGTTGTTGTTGATTTTCTTGATAAATTCCAAAATATTACCATCATTTGTAAAGAATAAATATATTAGGGGCGGCCCGGTGGTGCATGTGATAAACGGCGCCAGTCCACACGGCCGGACCGGGTTCAAATCCCATCCGGATCGTTCCCCCGTAGCAAGGACTGACTATCCGGCTACGTGGTAAAATATGTCTAGTAAGCCAGAAATGGCCGGCCTGACCTGTAAGGTTGTTAAAGCCAAGAAGAAGAAGAATTATATTAGAATAATTGTTTTAGATGGCCAAACTAAAATTTAAGCTCATATTCATTGAAAGCTTTAAGGTAAACTATGAGAGCAGAAATTTCAATACATGTGCTGGATAATGCTTGTGGAACCCAAACATTGTTTAACTTATTAAAACTCCCCCTGAAAGCACTTAAACTTCAGCTTTACGAATGGTGAGAATTTATCGTTCATAATTAGTTACGAACAAACGCTTTGAGTAGCTCTAATCGGAGCTCATCTCCGCTTTGCTTATTCCTTGCCTCGTTTATTTAAATCAGTTAAACCGGCATCTACATTCCACAGTGCATTATGTGCTTAACTTGTGTTGTGTTTCAGCTCCATTTCAGCTACCATTTGCATAGTTTCCGGTGCGCTTGTTGGTAAAGCCCGCACTGGATAAATGCACCCCGAAGCCAATGAGTGATAATACCTACCCGGCTGGGCAAAAGACTCAAAAACGTTCCGCTTCCGGTGTGTTGTCGTTACGCTCCATTTCGATAGCCGGGCAGCGCTGGTGCAACTTATGCACTTCCGATGCAAGTTGATGCTGATTCACTCACGTCCTTGGGATGGATACTTACCGTCTGGTACCGTTTTTCAGCTGTCAGCTCGTTTTGCCGGACGAAAAATGGTACACGAACAAGCAGAGTGCAGGGCACAATCTAATGATGCATAAAAACTTGCAGCTTAAGAAACACACCGAGACTTCTGACCAGCCACAATGGATGGTTGGCTGATGACGCTCGTTGTCCATGTTGGTTGAGAACCTGAACCAAAGGACAAGGACAAGAACTTCCATTTCGCTCGCAAGTAGGATACATTTTTGCTGACTGTAAGCGTTGCTTTGGAAAAATTGCACACTTACAAACTAATGTTTTTCTTCTTCTGGATGCTGGATGAAGATCGAGAAACGGGGTGGTGCAGAATAATGTAACATCTGACAGTGAATAAACCCACCCGGTTCACAATCAGCTGTCCGTGCAAGAATAATATTGAAATCATTTGGCGTGTCAGAGCCAGCTGAACATTTTTCCCAACTGTGCAGCAGTGTTATATTATTCTTTTATGCTTCTGTTGTACGGATGTGTTGTTTGGTAAATAAAAGCGTCATTAACGTATGCATTACCTACGGTATACAGCTTTTGGTATACTGTGGAGTTTTTAATAACATTATCATTTGCTTTTTTTTACAAATATTTTTATCGGATTCAACTTATGGTAGGAAATTCAAGATAAACATAAAATTCCATCATTCACTGTTTATTCGGAAGGGTTTTATTACTTGTCTATAGGCACTTTGTTGCAGAACATTTAATGTATAAAAATAAGCCTATTTGTACGGCGAGATCTTTCATAAAATGGCACGATATGTACATTTTGGGTTGTTTTTTTTATTTGAAAAATATTTGTATTCAATCAATTCAATGAAAACTCCTTTTCATATGTTCAATATTGCATATGAATCCATTTGCAACCGTAAAATAAATACAATATGTGCAATGTAATACTTTTTAAGCTGTAATTACTCAGTCCGTGGAAAATGGTTTTGGAGTGTAAAAATAAAATATTCTGTTTTGATTGCGATTTACAATAAACAGTCTATGGAAATGTTGCGAGTTTTAAAAAAACGGTAAATTGATTTTTTTTTATAAATTAAAAATACCAAATTTTCACTTAACATCACGCGAAAAAAAAAATAATCAACGCAGTAAGGAAGGAATTTAATCTCACTTAATGAGAGACGACGATGAACGAGAGGGTAATGGTTGTAGGTAAAGATGTATGTTCTTCCGGCCATTTTGATTCCGCGTAAAGGAAAGAATGTTGTATTAAATCTTTCACGGAACGTGGATGAGATAATTTATTTCCCCCTGCAACTGGCTGCAAATTTTATTTCTTCATAAAAATGTTAAACCTTCGAGCGTCGAACGAAACGAATGTCATTCTTCACATTACCAAAGCTGCTTGCATTGCTTCTATGTGTGTGTGTGTGTGTGTGTGTGTGTATGGCGCGTTCCATTACAAATTTCAGCTCGATATGATAACGAGCTTTTGGGTTGGAAAGAGTGGTTGTTACTTGAACTTCATTCTAACACATTACCCACTTGAACTGAATTCCCAATCCTTCAATCTCCACCCGTGCGAGTTTCTTCTTTTTCTTTTTTTGTCCCTGACCACCCCACATCCATGGAAACGCGGCATGGGAATGAAAAATTTGCTTCAGAAAAACATGTCCTCTCAAGCGGTTCACTTGAATTATTGTTTTAATTACTTAGATTTAACATGCGATAAACATCGTGCCTCATTTTATGCTTTCCCGGCACCTCGTATGCCTCGAGCATTCATTTCAGTTCGTATCCCTTTGAGTGTGTGTGTATGATTTTTTTATATTTATTCCAGAGGGTTTTGTTTTTGTCGCCCCATTTGCAGCGTGTGTCAGAGTTGTGCCGGGAGCTTCCATTTATGTGGGATGTTCACATTCGCGCATTTTGCCCTTTTCGATTGCATAGACATCAATTTAGGTTTTTTTTTTGTTTCTGCTAGGGATCACTCCCCTGTGGACCTGCCGGTTTGTTCTAATCAAGCGACTGTGTCTTAATTCGTCTTAATTGCGGTGTCTTGTTTCATGACGCACTTTTTTGTTTCTTGCTTTTGCTTTCATTTGCCAGTGTCCCTAATTGCGGGGCTGATTGTTGTGGGCTTACGGTGGTTTGTTTTTTGTTGTTGTACTTGTTCTCTTCTTCCACATCATTCGGCAACATCGCATGATGAGGTAGACAATGAACGGCTTGAGGTTAATGTGTTATCATGGTGACTTTCTTTAAATATGTATGACAGGTAGAAAGAAATTTGCACAAAATGAAACAAAAAATTACTATGCATCGGTGCAGAGACATAGAAATCCACTCAGCTAAAACAGTCATTATGGTAATGCTATATTAATTTATTTGTAACCTATTATTATTTGTTGGTTCTTCATAATTTGATTACATAGTATTAATTAAATGATTGAGATAATTTATTTATGTTCAATTGGAAATTCGTTTTCCCTCTGCTAATCGTATAGGTGAAAAATGATAATCGTTTTTAATAAAATCAACTTTTATATTCAAAGTTAATTTCAATTCAAGGTTAAAGTTAAAAGATAATATTTTTAACAAAACTATATTCATAATAGAGTAATTCACTATCTTTATGTTGGATGAGCTTTACGAAATAAACCCTGAATTGGTGAGGCATGTCATAAGAATGACACCAAACTACCATCAAAGATTATTCATGTAGAGGAGGCGAAGAAGGGGATGTTTAATGTCGAAAGGATGCAATCATGAATTAACAAACGACAGTACTCAAACGTGTGCAGTATAAAAAATACAGACTTAACCCAAAAATGATTGTACCGTCCAATTTCCCATCCTATACATTACAGCAAGAGATAAAATTAAAACAACAAAATTAGAAAAGATACTTAAAAGCCTTAAAGGATAACAAGACTAACAAAAGAGAATTAAGTGAAAACCTAGTACAAAACATTATTTTTTATTGATGTTTGAAACTCGTGTGAACTTGATGAACGTAAGTTTATGTAAAAGAGAGAAAGAGAGAGCAATAGAGAAAGAGAGAGAAAGAGAGAGAGAGAGTTGGGATTTTACCGATTACAAAATTTACAAGTGAAAATGGCCATTCATCTTGGGGAATCCTTCATTCTACACCGGTTAAAGTGTGATGCGTATTGCATAACCAGAAGGCGCAAATAAAAGAGTGCATTTTTTAAATATCATTTTAAAAAAATATTAATAAAGTTAGTTTTAGAAAAAAAAAGATTCTAAAGATTCTAGAAATTTCATTATTTCTAAAACAAAAAATGTAAAAACTGCAAATGAAAATTCCTCTTTCCTCCGATGAACCAATGATTAAAAAGCATCGTCGTATGGGAAAATAGTTTTTACAAAACATATATCCCATTAAAAAAGCGATATATTTTTCTTATACCAACTACTACAACACTAATCAAAAACTCACGCGAAAGAACAAACAACAATAAACATATACATTCGCTGGTTTTAACCTTAAAGGAATGCTTCCGAATGCTTCACATCATTATCTTCTCCAACCGAATGGTTATGATCAAACTTTCGTTGCCTTTAAAAAAAGAGAGGAAAGAATCCACTATACTTTGAACTTTGGCCATGCATCCATCCCACCAACCAACGTGACAAAAACTTTCGTACAGAAGACGTTGAAAAATAAACTTTTCACATGATCACATGATGTGTCTGCGTTTCGCTTCATTCCTACATACCGGCCTGTCCGCCTGTCCGCCGGTACGTACAAACGAAATCAGGTACGTCAGCAAAGTATTCGCAACAATCTTCCAATTTCTTTTTAGCATTTGTTTTGGCCCACAACCACCGTATTGTGGAAGGTGGTTGTTTGGCAGACTCATCGGATCGTGAACTTTTTCACTTACCATTTACGAGGCGAGGTTTATTTGGCGTTTGCGTCCCATCGAGTTGCATCTATTTGAGCTGCCGTTACATGCGGCCATATGATACTCCTCCCTGAGGCTTGGACTTGGAGTTTAGGCATCTGATGGGCACTGACCGTGGTTTGCGCCTAAGTCGACTAAAGTGAAATTGTGTGTAACTTGCTTATTTTATGGCATTTAGATTTGGCCATTTCTCCTCCCATCCTCACATCCTCATGTGAGTGTAGTTTGTTTCCTCCCACGGGAGGATTACACACGCGGAAGCGAACCGAACCCATATATGCGGCTTATATGCGTCCGGGATGTCGTGTACTTTTATGTCGACTATATATTGTGCCTCGTAAGCCCGAGCGTTGGTGCTCATTTTGACGTAAGCTACCAGTTTGTGCTGGCAGCAGTTTTATGAGCTATTTGGGGAGGGTGTGGACGAAAAATTGCACGAATCAAACGTGGCGTAATGGCGTACCGAGCACTGCTCCGGTGGAGGATAGTGTAAAACTGCACCTTTCTGGGAAGGACCAAAGCCAGGGACTATCTTACCGGCTAACAGGTTGCTGCGGCGAAGAGTTTATGTGAAATCACTTCAAAAACCTAGCCACACGTAAGTCAACAACAAAAAAAAAATGGGAAAGGTGGAGACCACATTACATCCCGGAAGCGGGAAGACATTCGCTTGAACGGGCAAGGTATTATCGAGAAGTGGAATTGCAGCTTAGTGGTGTTTGGCTGAAAGTTTTCTTCATTCATTCCTTTCAGTGCTTCGTAGTTTTTGGAAGTGTCAGCACATACACAGCAATGGGCATATAAGGTTGTGGTTATCGATTCTAGGCCGGCTATAATCCCCCTGCCTAGATTATTGATTCGAATCCCATTGACATTCGCTACTCAAACAAAGTCGTTGGTGGTCGACCGCAAGGATCAGCGAGCAGTTTAGATGGAAGTAGTTCCAGAAACACATTACTAATGAAGATAATTCCCGAAATTAGCTTATGAAGTATGATTTGTATAGGTTAACTCGGTATCTTGTTTGAAATAAATGTTTTTATGGCATACGTTTAAAAGCTATAAAACTTGTCCTGTTTATTATCATTAAGCGAATAAATTATTAATAACGATTTTTGAATTTAATTTATTTACATTCTCATTTTATTTTTCACATAACAGATATTTTAAACATTTTGTACAAGTTGTAAAAATTTTTGTTTCACCTTTATTCAACTTTTCGAAATAATTTATTTTCAGAATTAAACTATAACCCTTAAACCTACTTAACTACCTTTTAAGTCTGAAAATTTCCATTAAAGTAAAATTTTCTCCTTTTCTTCGATAAGCATTTTTAAATGGCATTTAATATGAATTAAATTATTTTTCTATCCTTCAGCACAAGCTCAATTGCGGTACACAGAAGCTTAACACAAAATCCAGCCATTAGCAACTGGTCTGAAAGAGACCAATTTTCGGAAAAACGGCTAATTTGTCTAGTTTTGCCTAGACCCGTTCAACCTTCAACCAATCGTCTGTTTGACGTTGAATATCTTCCACCACGCAGAGCTTCTATTTTCCATCCGCAGCCATCTTCCTTATCGGGGTGAAATAGTTCGTAAGGTCATCAAAGTTTCGACAGTATTTCGACAGGATGCTAACATTTCCTTATTCCCAGCAAACGGGCTCACTTTGATACGATTATTCTCTTCGTCAAGGCCCTTCGGAACGGAGTCGAAGGTGTTTTTTTTGGGAAAGAAGGGTGTGGAAGTCGTGAGAATGTAATAAAAATAGAATGTGTAGCAAGACCTTGGGAACGTTCGGATCGATCCGACCCGGCAAAAACAAAACTAGATCCCGGTATCGGAAATGCGAAATCTACGGACACTGTCGGAAAACTTCCTGAAACGGACTTGGAGCCCGCATCTGCACCGAGATGAAGATATGGTCCGATGTCCGGTTTTCTCGCCATCCGGACTACCGGTTCGGTATCAATCAAATTGTCGTTTTGGCAGAGAATTTGAATATATTTGAATAATTCTCGATTACGGGAAAGCGATAGAGATTCGGGCGGTGCGCTACGGCCGGCACCCGAAAAGTCTCCCGGTGCCTGCAGGAGCAGATTATCGGTCCCTTGTCAGGATTAGTGACAGTTTACTGGTGTTTACTCGATCCTAACTTTGTCTTGGGGTTATGGGGTTGATAGACGAACGAGCCTCTTTCCTATCAGAAGTTTTCCACCGGATGAAGTTGCGTACAGTTTCCCGTATAGCCGGGAGGCTCGGTTGGTCGGTATTGAGGGGTGTCTTACTGTTGCCTAGAGGTAGATTTTGTGCTGGTTGGAAGCAAAATTCGAACGCTCCGTCAACTTTGTCCTTTTGGGGTGATCACTTGTCATGTGAATGCGTAGCTGCTTGGTGAATTGATTTCATACGAATCAAAGATATGGTGGAGATACATTTGAAGATGTTCTTGTAGTTTAGCTCTTGCTATATTTGTTTGTTTTAAATAAATCTTCCTAATCAAACTCCAACAAACGTAACAGAAACACTTCAAAAGTTTATACACAATACAATGTTTAATAATAAACAAAATCGAAACGCTCACGTGGTAAAAGAAACTGTTGCGTACTGGAACGAACAATAGTCAACTTTTATTATCACATCTTGACTCAATTAGCCAGGAACTCAAGAGCCAAAACTGGTGGAATAAATTGGTAATCACTATCGAACAACCACCATCACCACACATGCCCGGCGTTGATTCTTTTCCCCCCTTTTTTGGTACTTACGAAAGTGTCGAAAGTTTCCCATAACAGCGGAACAACTTTGTGCCAACTTTCACCCAATGTCACTTAAGGACGACACATTGAGTAATATGGTAATGCTTCAAAGACGATCCCAGCTACCAGGAAATGGTTGTTTATCGTATGGGAGTTTTTTTTCTTCTTCTTGTGCTACGATTTTCCTGTGGCCTTTTGTATTTATTTTCTAACCCATCGGAGACGGCTTCGGCATTGGAAACGTTAAGTTTCCCCAATGTTTTCCCATGCAAACGGAACCAAGGGAAAGTTAACGACGGATAGACGATAAGGCGCACGAATGCTTGTGTTATTTTATCGCAAAACTTTCACTAAATTATGGACATGTGACAGGTTTTTGGTGATGTTCCGTTCCGGTAATAGTTGATTGTTTTGAATGTTCGATTAGCTAACGATAATTTTAGTTTGACGAGGCGTGGAAATGGTTCGGGCACGATAATGGCAATTCGTAGTGTCTTTTTCGATGGTTTATTTTATTGTTTGAATTTGATATTTGTTTGACATAAAAGTGTGCTACCAAAAATTTGTTTTACAATGTAGTCTTGAAAGTAAAGTGACTGTCCTTTACTAGTCTTTAAATTCAAAGGTTTTCCAACAATTCTACGAATTCTTATCTATTTCTGCCCGTTAACCGAACGAAGCACACTAAGCTGTCCGAAGCTGATGATGTGCGGGCGATATTACACATTGAGCAAAAGAAAAGAAAATAAAAGCATACGAACGATATCGTACCGGCAGATCTTCAAAAAACCTACCCTTGGCAAGGGCGTAGCAGGTCTCGTCCGAAATCTCAAGACGGCCACACAGCGGCACAATCGAAATCGGATTAAATTTCCAGTCGACTGAAGCTGCTGCTACCGTTTTAAATCGGTTCCCGTCCAATCGGACAAGCAAGAAGTCCCGGACCCCGGGACCGTATTCCACAAAGGCTCGTGACGGTCATTTTGGGAGATACGAAGATTCGGGCTTGGCTGCGATTGAGTCGAAACTGGCACGAAAACGGAACGAAGAAATCAATCACTTTTCCGGCTGCCGTCCGTAAAACGTGGTTGGGAAATGTGCTTTTTCCTTAGAAGTTTGCTGTGGGCAACTTCATATGAAGGTTTTTTTTCTCTCTCTCTCTCTCCGAGAAACAAATCTTTCGGCGACCCACCGACGGAACTGTTCCGAAAAAGGTGAATTTATTGCATCGAGTTTTCGGGTTATTGAGAATGGTGAAAAAAAAACGAGAAAGAAAAACTACTTCTAGCGTATGATCGATTCCTTAATCTTCTCCGTGGTTTAAGGGCATGACTGGTATGTGGGTTAGTGCGGTGCTCAGTTCAACGGAAAAAGATTTCCGAAAAACCGGACATGAAAATGATTGATTTTCGCAATATGGAGCGATAATGTGGGTGAAAACAAGTTCTCGATTTAAATAGAATTACCAATTATAAAGACGGATTGACCTGTTTAAGATTTATGCACAACCCTGTTTTGGGGGATTCTTTATTATGTTCGTGGAAGCATGTGTTGAAGTAATCAAAAATTTGAGAGAAATATGGTTTTGCAGCATTGAATCACATGCTGGTTTGTCGCCCATCATACAAGCTTTGATGGTGGCTAATAATGGGTAAGGTAATAAACATATTTTTTTTCCAAATTTATTTCGTGACTTTCATTTTATTGTTTTTTCATAAGGAAATGAGATAAATGGAACTTATGCTACATAATTTATTGTGATACAGCACGTATTTTGATAACAATAAACAGAGTTTTTTGTATATAGCAACCTAAAAATAAATTTGAAAACAAATATTAGAACAAAATAATTGAATTATTATTTAATTTTTTTTTGTTTATTAGGAACGGAAATATCAAGACTTATTTTTACCACAATAAAGCAGCGATATTACATATTATAGCCTCGGATTACAATTTATAATACAGGAAACACATAGGACTCTTATTGCCTTCACCATAAGCACCAATTATAACACCATAATTCTTAGTTTTACGAATCATAAATTTCAAATGAGTTTAGTATGATTTTTTTTTAAATTTACTATTTTCAAATTATCTCAATGGTTTTCCATTTATTTTTAAATGGTTTTAACTAAATTAAAAATTATTTTTATTTTTTATTTAATTGTACATTAATAGTTACCCTTGGAATGGTACATTTCAAGATAATAAATGGTAACATTTTGTAGTAAAAATTTTTTTGAAAAAAATATATGGTTTCGTTATTAATACAACTCAGAAAAAAGACCATTTAAAAAAAAAGCTTTTTAGAAATTAGTTCTTGTTAAACTCAAAATAAAGTTTTATCATCAGAAAAATCATGAGTCTGCATCAAGTTTCATATTGACCTACGAAGTTTGCTTCACAAAACTAACCATTCCCAATCCGATGCCCCAACATCATGCTGTCTTCCAGACGTTCACATCAGAAATAAGGATATCCGCCTCCAACAAGGATGCTGCGAACTAAATTACGTTGTATAAGAAATTAATGCAATAGAGACTTTTCGTGCATGTTACACGAGTTGTTTCTAGTGGTTCGGTTTGCCTGTTCTGGATTGGCAGGTTGGAAGTTTTGTTCCGATGATTATCGTTGTGCCCTTTGGCAGTTGGGTACGGCATGCATGGAAGAACAGAATCGAATAGACAGGTTCGGGCCCCTTTCTCCCTAAAAGAAAAAACACGAAACGCTACTCGATAGTGCACGACACCAACGTAGATCATGTGTAGGAACTTGGAGGGAACTAAATTATATCAGCACCCAAGCAAACCCCACTTTGCCCGTAGTAGTCGCGATCTCGTTCAACATTACGTTCTTCATTAACGCAGCCATATGCCGTGTACCAAGCGATGTGCGTAGGCAATTTTGGGTGAAGCATCCACGGAAAGGCGTAATAGGGATGTGATGGGAGACGCGAGACACAAAACTCAATCACTTACGGTACAGCTCGTGTGAGTTCCGTTTTCGGGATGCCCGCATCCTTTTTTCCGGTGGATAGAATGATGGTGCCGGTGGCGAAAATTCGCACTCGATCAATATTGACTGTCAATTTGGAAGCTCACAAAATCGAATCTTCCGAGCATCGTAATGCCAATATTGGGGAGCACACGCTTTTGGGAACGCATCGGCACCAATGCCCCGGTTACGGAGGTGTATGGCGCGTTGCAACCGTTTCGCACCATATTGTCTCGAAGAAGCGTCAAACCCGGTCCTGCACCGTAGGCACGTGATTTATGCCGACGAATTACATTTTTTTCTATTTCAACAGTTGCCCGTATGCGTGTGTGTGTGCGTGGGGCATGATTTTTAGCGCACGGCTTGCATGATGGTTTGCGATGGATGCGCCGAGCTGGAAGCGTAAATCAATCGTGTTGACGTTCATCGGAGTGTGACGACGCACGACCTTTACGTCTCCCCCTTTGCCCATCCACGGGTTTCAAGCGCCAAGCAATCAATTTGGGGTGGCCATTATTGATGCATGCATGCGCGTGTATCCTTTTTTTCCCTCGATCGTTCAGGCCCTTTTTCTTTGTGTCAGTGATGGCATCTAGGCACCGGAGTTATACCGGTGGCCTCGTTCGTAATTAACTTATGTAAACGCAATTGATGAAGTGATGGGGTTATTTTTGTTAGCAAAATTTTAAGTGTCCCCGTTTTTTTTTGCTGCACATTAATAGACCCCTTTTTGGGGGATGATTTTCCTATCGGAAAGTGCTTATCACAGCGTTTGAAAGCGTTCCTAATTGAGCGCCTCGGCGTGTTGGTTGATGGGTTTGATTGGCTGATTGATTGATTGCAGGGAACATTTTGGCTAACTGAACGGTTACCAAGGCAAGGATGTGACTTTGAATTTCAGAATATTATTTTATTACAGGATTACTGATAGGAGAAAGTGAGTACATACACAATTGCATTAAAAAGCTTTGTTTGCTACGAAATTTGTGTAAGATATTTCTATTGTAACAAACGTAATATTTTAATTTTTTTAAAATAATTCTTTTTTTTCCTTCGTGTTTTTTAATATTATTATTTGATTTATCATTTTTCTAATGATTGGCAATGATTGGCTAATCATTGACTCAAACAAATTATTTTGAGTTCTATTGATATTTTCCTATTAAGAAAACGAAGAGATCAAATAAAAGTTACAAAAAAAAATAATATCAACATCAAAAAAAAGAAATTGTCATGCGCCTAATGAGTGAAACGATGAAAGGTGCATAGCTTATCATTATTTACAATTATAATTATTCGCCATAGGCAGCAAGGAGCCTATCCACTATGCTAATGAAAGGAAGGTGTTTTTTCTCTCCTCTATCGATTTTACAAATGAACCAAATTAATTGTACTTTGAGAGATTTCCTCCCCAAAAAAACGGCAACCTGGTCGGGTCCGGCAACTAATTTGAGTAACAGCGCCACCACCAATCGCTTTTGTTCTTTCGCATTATGCTATCGCTCCTGTTAAAGCCAATTCGGCAACAGGACGTATCGTCCCAAAAGGGGTTTACGGTTTGGCTCGGTATAATCGTAAAGAGTATCCTCATTACACCAAAAACTGACCGGTGGACGGTGATTTGTCAGCAGTTTCGGTGGGGCACATCCCATTTCCCGGCCTGTGCTCGGTGCGATGGGCAACGAAATGGGCCACTTGCCACCATTCATACTCCCCGGGGGGAAATGGACGGCTCTTAGGGCGATGGGCTCAACTTCCCAAACCTGGTTTAATGACCAGCATTATTCTGTGGTAGAAATCCCAACAGGGATGTACGCAGAATGAATCTTCAGGTGAATGATAATTATGAGTGGTACTGTCGGTCCTGAAAGGTCTGCTGACCCTTAACACACTGCTTTAAGTGTGCTTTGCATTAAAATAGATTTCTCCATTATTTTTCAGTTTTAAATCTTTGTGTTGGTTTTTGACTCCATTAACTTTAAGGAAAGAAATATTAGAATCTTTCGAATTCTCATGTTCAACGTTCCTATACCTAAAACGAATTCTATGCATCGCAAAACCAAAACTCTGTTGCTCTGTTGTAAATGTGTCAAACTTTTCGCAATCTAATCACGCCCGCTCCGTTCTTATCCGCAGGGAACGAAGAAAAAAAGAAAAACATTTCCCATCACTGTCAACCTAAGCAAACAACTTCGCGGGAAAACCACAAACGTGTTGAAAATGCACGCGAAAACTTACGCGTGTACCTCGAAACGCGTCAAACCGGTCGCTGCCGATGGCAATTAGTATGGTTTTTGGAAAAATCAACATTATTATCATCGTCAACGTCAACGTCACTACTACGCGCCTACCACTCAAAAACTTGGCTCGTTCGTTGCCGGTTTCCCTGGGGCGTAAAGCAACAGCACACACAAAAAAATATATTCCAAAAACTTTATATCACCTTTGCGCATCCGATTCGTCTATCGGTGGGATGACACAAGACGCAACTGGCCAAAATTGTTGCGAACAATTAATTTGCTGTCTGCCAATTGTGGTTCAAGTTTGTTTATCAAATAATAAAACCTTTCAACCGTCTGGTGGGCCTTCCCATTGCAGATGACCGGGTTGGCGATTTTGGACGATCAATGCCACCCCGCCCAGAACGTGGCTACAACCTAAAACCCGGAGCAAACGTACACGTTGGTATGATTTTGACTAGAAATTATATCAATATTGGTGGTTTGGGTCACCTTCGTATCGATACACGCTGGCAAGAGTTTTGATTGCGCAGGGTAAAGAAAGTCTGGAGGAAAGTTTGGTACAGAAAGCATCAACACAGTGTTTTCGTTAATTGACTTATATTGGACTGTTTTCTAAGGAGGCGGGGAAGAATGCTTTCGAAATTGTAACTCGAGGGCAGTACGAAGAAAAGAACGATTGAATTTGGAGATTTGTTTTGTTTTCGAGCAAGTGGAAATGAAACAGAGAAAAAGTTTGACCAAAAATACAATCCATTTACAATCTGTTCAACAACCAATTCGGGTTTATCTTAATTATTATTGAGTTGAGTAGAATGTGGTCCAACAACGGTGCGATGAGTGAATAAACTTTTTTTTATGTTGTGGTAACGGATCCCACAATGTGATATTTTGTAAGCATTATACGTAATAAGTTTGAAACATAAAAATTACTATTCGATTTAAGTGAAATATACTGCTCATAACAAGTAAGTGTAGTTTTGATTACTAGAAGTACTCCAGATTTTGGTTTTAAATTTAATACTTAGCCTTTACAAAGTAACCTAAACTGTTAAAAAAGTATTAAAAACGATGAACTAACAACTAACTAACTAATTTAAAATATTTCGATAAATTCAAAAAAAGGAATGACTGAAAGTTATCAAGACCACCGATTACTACGAAGCCAGAAAATCTAGCGAAACTAGGTACAGGTAACAGAGGAGTACAGATAATTAGTTGAGATCCACCATTTCAAAGAAAATGGTTCTAAAAGAGTTGTAACGCTTTGCATAGGAATGGTTTGAGATATGAACAATAAACTTTATACTTCAAGGCTTCAAGGGTCTCCACATGATCTTTTGAATTTTATAAATAAAAATCAAGTATCACATATCGAATAATAAATAAACGAATAAGCACTTTAATTCAAGGAAAACGATTAACGAGCAAATAGGAAATGTGGATGATATAATTTGCTATAATGATATAATGATGATAAAACTATTTACTGGTACGCGTTGCTTTTATTCCATTAAATATAGGAGTATGAAAATACTTGAACTCAAATTTTACATTCTGAAGCGACTCTCGGGTATGAAAGGAACTCATGGTCGTCCAAAGTGTCTTCTAAAGGACAATACGTAGACTTAGGAGAGACAATTCTTATAATAAGTTTATATAAGTTTTAGTTTATTGATTTACGTATTTATAAAACCGTATTGAAATGAATATTTAAAATTTCAATGGCAAAACGTAAAATTATTGATTCGTGTGGTTGTAATTGCCTACCTTTAGGCGCTTTATTTATTCTAAGTACACTGAGCATTCCGTGTATAATTATGAAGAACAGAGTTTTAGGAATTGTATTCTTCAGCTAACATTTCATCATTGTACAAACTAACTTCCGAAGCAATTAAATATGATCACAATCTTCTTTCGTGAATATAATTACCCTGCATGGGGCGTTTTTCCCGGTGTACCCTGGTTAAACTACAGCTCGTGCAAACATTCAACCAGTGCTGTGGCTGGTAGTGCAGTTAATGGACAGATGAATCCACAAGTGTCCACGGCTGGTGGGAAGTGGTGGTTTCGGTTTTTGCTGCACTGTTTTCATTCCATTTCGCTTCCCTGTTTGAAAGGTTCATGTTGTTCTTAGCCCGGTTAACCTCGGCTCGGGTTGTCGGTTTTTTGAAGGAGTATCGTTTGCAGAGCCAAACCGCTTCCAACAGGGTGAGTTGTTGTGCAAGCAGGTGTGTACTCGTTCGGCTAACGTTTACTTTAACGAAATGGATGATGGCCCACATTCACTTCGTACCTTTCCATCGACCGGTTTTTTCTCTTCATTTTCATTTTTCTAAAGTGTGGGCATTGTGATTTATAAAAACCATTTGTTTGATGAATATTTATCCAGTGCAGTAAGCGAATAAATTAATCTAGGATATATTTCACCAAAGATTCCTAGATGTGAAAGACCTTGTTTCGTCACTTATTCACTTACTAATCCAAATCAAATTCGAAGATTTCATAAAGCATTTCCGTACAACGGGTGGTCTGTTTGGAGCATTGGTTTTGCTATTAAATTCTATCATCATCATCGGTTCAAAGGAGATAACTGAGCGCATAAACAAACAAACAAACCATTCGCAACCATATTGCACCACACACCTACCTAAGTAAACAAACAAACAATCATTCAAACCTGCAAACATTCAGTGCTTTGAAGAAGAGAAAAGAATAAATCAAAGCAATGCAGTTCTACAGGAGCATTTGATGTTTCTTGATGGATATTTGGTATAAACCCATTATACCTTGTTTATGCAGTGCGTAACATAACTTCAAGGCCAATAATTTGGTAGAAAATTAGAGAAAAAGTTTGTATCGAAGAAAAAATGCTTTTCTACAAAGTTTTAAGGTTCTTACGGATATCTTAAATTGTTAAAACGAAGTTGTTAAAAAGTGATCGTTATTAAACATCATTAAAATTTTATGTTTTCAATGTCTCATCGTTCTAAAAATTATCCTTGTCTCGATGTAATATTTGTATTTAGGTTTTTTTTAATCTTGTGGTTTGATTTGACAGATTTTAATATGACGATTCTCCCAGCTTAGGAATAGTCTCAGACAGTTCTTCTGACGATTCCTGCATGTTCTTTTTTAAATGTTCAATCTATGTTTGTCAACTCAATACTCGTGCAGGTTCAAGTCTCTCAGTATTAGAAATTTGTACTGTTATATATCATGCAGGAAATACTCTCTGGACAACTCCAACTTCAATAAACAGTATAGTTTTTTTTACAGGTGGCAAGTTTTTAAGTAATAATACTTATAAAAAACCGTTCGAAACCAATATAATTCCTTCGTAGAGAATAATTATTATCTTTCCGCTAATCTAAGGGTCGTCTTCCAAAAAAAATGGCCTTATACATAGTTACGTTGCGGACTGTCTATCTCCATGTAAAGAATGTACGGACAGTTTGATGGTGAAAACACTTAAATTATAAAACGCAATTTTATCGCAACAGTTTCCTGTGCAGCAAAATGTTTGTTCCCTATCATTATCTTGTGGTGCTGCTCTATTCGTTGCTGTATTGGATTAGTTTCAACGCCGCGTTACGCTACTGCATCTTGTCACACAACGATATACGATGCTTCACCCACAAGCAAATATGGTCAAATCGACAGGAACGTGTCTAGCTGTATGTTCATAATTGACGGCTTTATAGCCATTTTGCTACTACTTTGCACTTAATTGCACGTTTAGCACGTTTTTATCCGACCGGGAAAGACGAGCGCACAGGAAATGTGGCAGGATATTTGATCGCTGTACAATCCTTCGTTGGCCACATATCGCAAGCTGCTCAAGAGGTGCCAGGCAAAAAGTGCAATAAGTGGTAATGGGATATGGGAAAAGGAAAGTTTTTAAGGCGTTAGTAAATGGGTGGTTATTTCACTTGTTAGCGGCACTAGTGGGTTGTGCCGTTTGCAACGACGGCTGTAAATTATAGCTTTTCTTGTTGTTTGAAATACAACGCACCGAAGAAACTAATTTGTGTTAAAGTTGAAAGCTTCCCTCCTTAACTACATTAGCAAAGTATATTGAATGGTAAACCATTTCTCCGCAAACAGTGTAATTATTTGTTATTGCATCAAGTGCCTCTTCCGATATCCAGCCCTAAAAAAAGCAAATAGAAGTGAGGTGAAAATCTCTTTGATTTACTGCGAAGGATTAGCAGGGCACGAAAAGCATTACTGCCAATAGAATTTACTGCTGCCAGTGCTGTGTATCAGGGAAGGATCAAATGGCAGCCGTTCGATTTACGGCACGATCTCCATAGCGTCGAGCATCCAAAGCGCCACCCGGGAAATAGAAAACAGATCCCCTAACGCTCGTTCGCTTTTGGCTTCAGTGTGACGGGGTTTCATGTGTTTTTTTTTCTCTTTTTGGGAAGCACCTGATTGAGTATGTTTACCGGCACGTAGTCACCCCCACAGATACTTGTGATGGTTTCACCCCGCGGAGGTGGGTTGAGAGTGAGTGAACTTGGGGGGTGCAAAATCATGGATGCGCAGACTAACCGAAGGCACGTTCGTTCCATTAGATTTCTGTTATCGGGTGGATCTGTGTCACCGGCAGTATGTAAACGAGCATCCATTTTCCGGGATCAGTGAGTGGAAATCCATCGCATCGCCAAGCCAACGGGGATGGAATTTAAATTTCGCCCATCGCGCGAACGGCAAACCAGGGTTTTTTTGGGCTGTGTCGTGCGAAACAAGTGCCAGCGGATGCTTCACCATAAGCAGAATGGTTGTTAAATTATAGCGCATGATTTTATATAACCTCGTTCTAAGTGATTCATGGCATGGGCAAAATACAGTAACCTTGAAAATTTGCAATTCGTTTAACCAAGGATTGTTTGGGCAAAGTGTGCAAAACGATAACAAAAAATGACAAATATATTTGAACGAACGTGCTATAAAACTTGATGTAAACAGTGCAGTGATCATTATCTATGCTAAGTTCCGAGGACATCAGAGAGGCATCTAATCGATGCGAAATTGGAGTTGAAATATTAAATTTCCTTCTCATACCATAGCGATTTTCTGTATTTTGATGTAAATTATGCGAGTATAAATACAATATTCGGTACGCTATACGGTTTCGTGAACGTATATGCAATTCACTACAATAAATGAACTGATATTTCGACCTCATGTCAATATTTTCTAAAGTACACCTTAATGGATTCGCATATCTCGAATTTCCGCAAATGATTAATTCAATATAAATGTTTTCTGCAATATCTATTTAAAGAATATGATAACTATGACACAAAAATTACAACAAAAGGAAAACAAAGAGGACCTAATAGTTTTCCTAAAATGTCTGGGATATACGAAACAATTTCTTTAAAAGTTAAAGATTATAGGTGTGTTAACGAAAGATGTATTTTTATTTTTTATTTTTGCATTATCTTAATTTCAATGGACACACATTACAATGACACAAGGAACTGTCGCCATATTGGAAATACGACTCCTGATTTTATGTAATTAATCAAATATTTTAAACAAATTGATTTATTTATTTCAAATTAAAAAAACATAAAGTAAAATTTTGTTTCCACGATGAGAAAAACAAAAATGAGGTTTGTATTATTTTTTGTGGTGATAAACGCATAGTCTTTGCGCCTTAGAGTTATGCAATTGAAGTAAAAATCACATTAGTATTTTTGCTAAGCTTAGCATTAGTTTTTTTTTGTCTATATCGAATCATCGGGCACTTCCTGTTGTTTTTATTAACTGTCAAATCAAGCTTGATTATAAAAGGGCAGTTTAGATAAAAAGACCCTTTAAATCTAAATTTAAATTCATTTACATACATACCATGGTTGTGCATATTGATAAAAAAGCAATTACCTGAAACGACAAAGAAAAGGAAAACATGTTTAGTTAATGTAATTGATTCCTATCATGCAGAATGGCACCACAACATTGTAAACCAGTCTATACAATCTCAAACAAATCAACAACTTGGCTTCACCAACAAATGAACACTCTTTGCGTTTAGTTGAACCACCTGCTAATGGTAAAAGAAACACGGTCCGGCCGAGAATTAACAGCATCCGGAGAATGTTTAATTAAAAATGCATTACTTCCGCTTCATGAAATGGCACCGAATCGAAAAACCACACCAGTACAAATTTTATCTCTCTCTCTCTCTCACACAACATCGAAAGAAACGAAACAATTCACAGCAGGAAGAAGGAAAATCATTAAGTGTCAACTATACATATGAAACAAGCTGGCTGCATGCATGATCTGGTTCAGAACTTGTTAGAGTGCATTAATGTACGTTGCTTCATTTGACTGACCAGCTGGACTTGCTAGATTTCTATCAGAAGAAGAAACACGAACCTTCGCTTTGTTGGTAGTGAAGTAATTATCAAAAGGAAGAAACAATCACACACACAAACACACACGCAAAGAAAACACTTAAAACAGCCGGAAATTACGGTGGACAGTAGATGGGCTCATTCTAATGAAGACGACAAGTGGTATCTCCGGAAGTTGAATGCACGTTCCCCATCCAGAGCGTAGCTATTTAAAGATGATTGTTTAAAGCGAATAAGTTTATCAGACTAGAATTTTATTAATATTTTTAAATCTCATCGAAATGAAAACAATAATACCCTCGATGGAATTCGCTAAAGAGATGTCGTTGAATAATATTTGCAATATGAATAACATTAAAAGCGGACCGGGAGTCGTCTGTGGAAAGAGAAACAATGAATAAACTTGACGGTTAAAACAATCTGTGCTGTCCCTGCTGGTGACTATTTGGTAAACTGCAACCGGGTTCCAGCTGGCATAAGCCAAACGGAACACGCCACAAAGTAAGCAAAAGTAAAGGAAATTCTTTCCTCTCCTGTGGGAAATCTTTGTCGAAAACTCTTCCATATCTGCCGGACGTGGAAGCGATGGACGGCACAGAATAGAGCAGAAGAACCACCAGTTAAAGTTCGTGATGGTTGTCACAGTTTGGAAGAAAAGGGCGAACGGGAACGAAATCGTAACTCCTAAGACTATTATACTTTCCAAGCACGCGAATCACAAGCAGTGGTCACGAAAGCGGTACTCACTAGGATTGAAAAAATTATGCCACTGCTGATGCTGCTGCTGGTTGGGATGAAGTTCCTTGAGAAAAAACAGAAACTGTAGTGGTTTTGTTTTCCATCTTCGTAACAATTCCATTTTGGTCACATTGGCTGCCCGGATAGCGTTTTGAAGGTCAGCAATGACGATGACGATGGGAAATAAAAGTTTTGGTACGCATTTTGTCCTGCTGCTGGGACTGATGCTCGACCACTTGCACTATTCCCAGTTCTGGATTGTTATTGTGGGTGACAGCTGAGCAAATAAAGTGATGCAAGTGCTGAAGCTTTTAGTTCGACCGAAGTGAAGACAAAAAACTTTCCTATCCTGATTGATTGCAGCTGTTCGGTGTAAAGAGTAAGCTTTTCCATAGAAGGAAGATGACATTCTTTCTTTAATACTGATTTACTATTTGATGTGGAATGATGTTTACTTCTTCTATGTAAACTCATCATCTCATCATCATAAGTAATGAGATAAAGTGCTGGTTTTGTGGTTGGCGTAAAATTGAAGAAAGTCCTTTTTGTTTTTTTTTGTAATAATGATTGGGATTATAACAACTTATTTTTAGATTTTAATTTTATTCTTTGTAATATTTGCTAGAGTGTTAAAACGACGTAATAATTACGGTTTTTCGTAATTTTCATCGAAATATAAATAATCGGTAAAGGACTATTTTTTTACTGCCAACTTTGTTGCTTAGCGGGCAGTTGAAATTTAATATTGTTTTTTTTTTATACGGAGCGCCAAGACTTTTGTTTAGAAGTGATTATTAAGTAGAGTTTTTGACATTTTACCAGTGATTAAGACAGCATCAGATTTTTTACTTATTTTTATGCACTAGCACAAGACGCATGTGCCATCATTGATGAATTGACGAGTGTATTGCATTTTATTCTTTAATAATTCTTTAATTTTTACATTTTAGGTATGACGACACTAATATATCATATCGCATATGTATTTTGAAAATGCATAGTAGGTTGGAATTGAATATAATTGAACAAACATTTAAATATGTTTCTTTATGATTTTAGTCATTGTGTGACTTAGAGATTGTGTGATTACTGGATTTTAGAAATTTTAGAACATTCTGTGATTATGTTTATTGACTAACCTGTTTATCAATTAACCCGAAAGGACACAAATTGATCAATTTCATCTAATTTACAGTCGATGCAAAAAATAATTCTTTCCATAAACTGTTCATCTTATTTAGCATTTGTTTGTCAAACCTCTGTAAGCAATACTCCATGGATATCAAAACTTTTTTTTTCAAATTTCCACTTATCTTCTCCCCTGTACGTTAATCATCATCAGCTGCGCAAAAAAGTGCTGAAAAAATCCCCATTTTAATGAGGTCATATTTCTATCCCCATTTCATCCATCTTTCTCAAGATTATCACATGATGACTGTTGGCAAATCCGGCATAAGGCGTAACCATCCAAGTTTCGAGGTGATCTCTCGCTGGGTAATGAGCAGGGATTATTAATTCTTTTAACTGTCACATTCCTAGAATGCTAACCATTTTTCCTTTTTACTCGAAAAAAAACAAAACAAAAATTTGTAAAAAAATCACTCATGGCTAACGAAAGTTAAAAGGAAACGGTCCTGTAACCGGTGGTTGTCCGAATTGAAATGTTCTTTACGGAAAAGTGGAAAGTTACAATCTTGCGCTCACGGAGGCCCATCATTTATTTTCTTAATTTATTTAATTTTCTATCAAAAAACTGTACCGCAGACAAGTTTTCCGCGGCGACCATCACTTTTCCATGTCACAGCAGCGCCCTGTTCGGGTTTGCTGAGCGAAGGAATGAAGATTAATGCCTGTGTACGGAAGGCAAAATTAGTGTTTCATCCTTCTCGCGGGTTGTTCACCAACCATTTGGAAGCAATTTTTATCCTAAACCATCAAGGAACCGTTTTACCAGGCCACATTCCAATGGCGGTGGGGAATTATATGGTTCGGGGGTGGTTTTTTTGTTGTTGTTGCAGTAAGTCCGATCCCGTTAACGGGATCGCGAATAGGACGACATCGTCAAAGCGAAAACAAAAATGCTAATTCATGAAAACGTTTTGTCGGGGCTTGGGCGGTACGGATCGTTCTTTATGGTGTTTGCGGTGAGGGGATGAAAGAAAAACTTAAACACATCCAGCCACAGCAAAACGTGGACCACCATCTCTTATCGCAATCGCACTTTATCGCATATCTTTCTGCACGTAAAAGCCGGCCACCATTTCATAAGTTTTTCGCCCTGCCACCATCCAGGGTTTGGTGGTGATGCTCCGTACGCACGGCGGAAATAATCTGAGAAGGTTTGCTTGTGAACCGTAGCCAGCTGGTTCGGTTCGGCATTGACCCCGAAGTTCAGCTTTGCCAACTCCGTCAATCTCCCGCTTGTGTGCTTGCCGGAGCCATTTCCGCAAAAACCATTCGGTGGCGCTATTTCTGCTATTTGGAAGTTAATTAAAATTAATTCACAGAATTGAAAACTCCAACTGGTGACTGGATTTTGCGAGTGAAGCGAGATGGACCAGGTAATTGCTATGCAGTGGAAAATTAAGTCTACCGAATTAGGGGAGAATTAAAAAAAAAACCTTCACTTTGTTGGGTAGTTTTTCGTTTTTCCAGGAAAAACCTGCAAAGAAGCTCCATTCTGTGGCTAGCAATTGGACATACATTTTAAAATATAAAATGGTGAAAGCTCGTTTCAATCTTGCCCATTACCCCATGCCAATGGTTTTGTGGGGAATCCTCACACTCTCGCACATTGCACAGAATTCTAAATTCTGCTAACGGCAAGTTGTTCCCATTTGTTACCCTCAGCTGCAGGCAGGCGAAGGTTTTCACCTTCAATGCCTTATTGTTAAAACTCTTCTCAAAATTGCGCTCATCATTATGCGATTTCACATGCCGAAAAGTTGTACATATTCATAAAAGCTGGAGTTTGGAAAAACGAAACGCCGCAGGATGTGCATACCACATAACGTTCCGGGGTGGAGGATACGAAATCCGACCTTTCTTACCGGGTTTTGCCATTCGGATTGCATACCTTCAGGAGGTTCCCACAGCCGTACGGCGTAACGGGAATGGGAAGAGGACGGGCAAACCGACTGCGTACAAAGGTGCAACTGCACGTGTTGCACAACGTCCCCATTCATCTGGAAACCCCTTTTGGGGGATGCAGTGCAGCATATTCATTCATGCATGCAATTATAAAAATGACTGCAGTGTTGCGATTGCATTTGTTCCCGATGAGTGGCTTTTTTTCTCTCTCGCTCTCTCCATGGTCACATTCACTGTTTGCTACTTGCCATTTACACACAGTTCCGGTTATGCCGTCACGCTTCAGATATATTGCGGACTCGGCCCAGACAGATGTGGTTGAGAGGGCTTCTTTAAATCGCAACGCACCATTTTGTTTCCCCTAGTCCATTCTTATCTTGGCCGGCGTCTGGTTTTTTTTTGTTGCTTTTAACAGGTCCAACCGGCGAACAACCTGCGCGGGTCAGTTGTAAATGTATCTTCTTCAATGCACAGATGGGAAGTTCTTGAGCCCGGCACCAACTCTTTCCTTCGGGTTTCTCTTCCCCCTTTTCCGCCGACTAAGAATTTGTGTGGGTATGCTTTCCGGGGTTTAACGTAAAAAAAATCCCCCACAGCCAACTGACGGTGTCTTCATGATCACCGAGGAGTCACGCAAAGGTGTTTGAGTGTTCGGGATGGGGTGCAGTGTTTTTTTTTTTATTTGCTATGCACCCCACAACACTTTACAACTTTAAGCCATTTCTGCAGGTAGTTAAAACAGTAGCCACGCTTCTTAGATAACACCGTGAATGGTCGTAACAGGTTATAGACACACCAGAGATGCACTTGTTTCGAGACTAGACCACATCAAGCATCAGAATCAGTTTTTTTTATCTCCATCACGATGACGGCTTGTACTCCGACACATCGTAGGGTAAAGCTTTTTTTTCTCTTCTCCCACTTCTTGCTTTGTTTGTATGAGTTTTTCATTTCTTCTCTTATTTCCACTAACAACTTCGCGATCGCGATGACCGGAACGTGGAAGTAAGCGGAGACCCCAGATAAGTATGCAAAAGCAATACGAGAAGCAAAAACTAAAATAAAAGACCAGACATCAAAACAATTCTACCACCACGATCGCGAAACTAACTGCGAAACTTGAACTCGTGGGAGTTTGTTTTTTTTTCTTGTTGTGATGATTCATTCTCACAAACACACACACACAGAGACACCGTGAACAGAACAGAATGGGGTGAAATGGAATGGCCATCCCCGTTTTACCGTTGACGTAAGCTATCCTTCTGTCGGGGTGTGGATGATCCCAAGTTGGGGCCGCTGTTACACGAATGCTTTTTTCAATACATATTTTCTTTGTACGCTTGTGCAAAGACATCGGCCACTGTGAGGCTCGGTACAATCTCCAACCCGACCCGCGAACTCCCGAAACGTTGGATAATGCTTGCATCTATGAATATTTTTCCACTACCCTACGAATGACCTCAACGGGGGGGAGTCGTAGCGTTGCGCCTCGGTACAGAATATCATTTCCTTTCCAACGCTACGGTATACGCAGTGGAAAACGCTTTACAATTCAACATGTCGTAGTGTAAAGTGGTTGTAAAGTTCTTTGCCGTTCAGATTTTAATTTCTTCAGCTGTGGCCGCGAGGGTGTGGATTGGATCGTGGGAAAAATGTTGTACTTGTTTGTTTGTATTTTTTGTGGGCATGTTTTTCTGTTCGTATTTGACTTTAAAATATTTCCTTTGTTTTTTTTCTTGTTTTTTGTTTCGTAACGACTTTTACACATACTTTTGCATTCAAAGATGCACAATTGTATTGAAAAATTACATGTTACATTACGGTGCGATTGTGTTTTAGCTACATGGTCTTTCGTGTTTCTTGTGATTAATGTGTCTCGTGCAATTAGTTTCATTTAAGTAATACGGCCAGGCCGTTCTTGCATGGAATAAAACAAAAAAAGTCTCATTTTTTATAATAACCTTTCAGAAGAGAAATATCAAGTATCGATGATCGAGTATTATTTTGAAGTAGAGAACTTTGAATAACACTGGAAATTGATTTATTGTAATGGAGTGGATCTAAAACAATTTGATTGCGGTAACATGCATCCAACCAATAATTTGATTTTACCTTGTTCAAAGTTAACCTTTTTAACTGTGTTAGACAGAACGATGTTCAAGTGGATTGTTGACCCCATGTGGACATAAGAGGAGTTGCTATAATGACCAGTTCTACGAGTTGGTCATGTCACTACAATGACACCGAACAACCCAGATCATAAAACCATGTTAGGCCATCTATGATGAAGACATTTAGACGCTAAAAATGCTGAGTTTAGGTAAGACAGAAATCTCTGTCTCCAACACTAAACTGATTGTTTGAGACATCAGAAGGATGTCTTACCTAAAGTATTAATCATTTCTTGCTTTTATTTTTTGTTGATATTAAAGGATATTAAATTAATATCATATAAAGGATATCATATGATATTAAAGATGTGGTCTACTCATCAAGTCCTTTAAATTATGGTGTGTTACACAATAACTTTGATAATGATTTTGGATGCTAAAATTCGTCACTAAACCTACTCTTTTATAGTCTTCCAAAATACTTGGTTGGATATTCGTTATAGTCGCTTTTCTACTACAGTTCTCTACGTTTCACTACAACCTTAATATATAAAGTTCCTTGTTTAAGACAATCTAGAAGTTCAATAGTATTTCAGTATAGAGTCATGATTCATCTTTGTAAACCTCTAAACGCATTGTGAGTTACTTTTCTTCAAGTACCCACAAAGTTAAGATATAAGATATTGAAGTTGTAATATTTGGATTTGTTTTTCGAGATCGTTCTTGGAGGATGTGAAATATATCTATCATCTTTCGTAGTTAGTTGCAGAATTAATGAATTAAAAAATTAAGGCATTACGGCACTACTACATCAAATATGTTTTTTAAAAGAGTTCTTGTAATCTTTAAAAAGTACAAATAGCCTTAAAACCAACAAACTTGCAACAGAAGCTTTCTTTCTAAAGTGCTTTCCGAATTTCTTTCCCCTTCGCATTTGATTAGTTCCACTTAGAAGATCCACAGTGCACTCAATGGCACGTATATCAATCAGTTCTCAATTTATAACAGCCGGCAGCATATCGCCAACCATTGATCTGTGATGGCCATGCACATTCTCTTCCCTTTTGCACACACACAGCACAACAGCAGCAGCTGCAACAAAATACGACCCAACATCCTCCGGCCCCAAAAGACAATGCAATTATGTGCCAGCAGTTTCGCCCGGGCGCGTCGCTTTCACTTGTCGGGTCCGAAGTCAAGTGTCCTGGCACGCGGGAAAACCACGCCACCCCGATAATATCATTCGATTTGACGTGAGCAGAATTGATGAATCCGTTTTTAATTCAAAACCAATTCTTCGCCGCCATCGAAAATGTCCGTACCACCGCTTGTACCACCGTACCCGAAGTACCGACCGTTTTCCCCAGGATATGGTTGGATGCCAAACAGCGGACAAAACTGCTCGAATCAGCGACTGTTGCATCCGTGGCATGGAACATGAAACATTGCGTTTCCAAGACCCCGCCGGTCCCGTTTTCGGCTGGTTCAGCTGTGCTTCAGCAAAGCGCACTAGCGAGAATAGTGAAGCTTTTCAATTTTAAATCGCAATCTATCACGACTATCGGCGGTGGCTTAAGATACTGTGGTGCTCTGTTTGATTGCGATATCTTCGGAATTGATTTTCCGTTTTTCCATCGGTTTGTTGCCCGCTACCCGTATCGATGGGTGGATACATAAACTGTCCGGGAAACTCGTCGGCCTGTCGTGCCTGTCGAAAGCTATCAACCAGGAGGGAAAAAGCGATGGCACAAACTGCGACTGCGTTTTCCAATTGGAGTTTAATTGCTTTTCATGTTTCGGTTCGGGGTAGAAATCCTTTCAATGGGATTCAGATTTGCCGGCAAATGAACAAGGAAGCACACGGCAACAAACAAACAAAACGGACCAAAAGAAGAAGGGGGTTGCAAAAAAACAAAAAATCAATCCCGAAAAGGATAATGCCCCACAAAAGGAGCTGAGGAGAGCTTTTCTCAATGGCCAATGTTTTCAACCGCTGGCAGGATTGATTGTTTCATTCTCGGTCACAGTTCGAGTGGAAAGGTTTTTTTTAGTTTTTTTTTTCGTTTATTGGGAACTTGGGAGATGTGTGTGTGTGGTGTGTGAAGGGAGTTTCCGTTTTCTTGTTGTACGGCTCTGCATTCGATTACCAGCGCTGGTGGAATTGGCAGTCAGACGCCACTGCACTGACGGTACTCACACTCACACTCCCAAAAGTGTTTGGTCACAAATCTCTCACATTCCGTGACAATGATGAAGTGCTAATTGATGGATTGTTGTGCATTGTTCTTCTCGCTATTTCTCGGGGTGTCAAATCAATGTCGGATGATACAAATAATCAACACTATTTGTTCGAACATAACACTGTTTACCGAAGAAGCTTTCGCTTTAATAGTAAAAATAAGTCGTTTTGATGCATTTACAGATAATAAAACGTGCAGGAAATAATCCTGCCAATACTCAAACTACACAAATACCCCCCGAAGTGCGTGCTCAAAATGGAGTTTAAGTATCGCGCTCGTGTACGTAAACACAATTCGGAGCAATAATGATTAAAATCAATTTTCAACGACGAACACAATTTGCATAATTAATAAACATGATACGAGGTGCGGTAGCGACGCTGGTTGGCTTATGTTCACCCTGCATGCGATTATTTAATTCAGCTTTTGTATGTGGTGCTGAAGCGTTTGCTAAATTGCTCCGCCCTTGCCTGTGTTGAATGTTACTAGCAATGTGTTACGTATACGTGTTATGTTAGACGTGTCCAAGGATGATCAACCTTATCAGCTTGTAATTAGTAGTGTTGGTAATAAATCTGCAGGGTTGCAAATTTTTGGGTGAGTTTAATTAACCTGAATTTCGAAACAAAATGGCCCAAATAATGATGACAAAAACTTATTGAACAAAAACTTGCGTATGTATTTATCATTAGAGAAGGATTTGCATTATAACTTTAAATCTGCATTATAACTCATTATTCCAGATATGTCAATGTGTAATTAAAGTCAAGGAAACTTACAAATGACAGGTCAACGTTTCCCATGAGGTTGTAGAAGAAGAAAGATGACGAGAGCATTTGTTTTTATTTTGAAGAGAAACTCCTGACTATTATTCTTATTTCTTCAATAAGCGACTAAGAGTTCTGCAATAAAATTTAAGAGATCTTTGTGTTTTAAAGAACACTCTTAAAACACTTTAATAATAGAACACTTTTGATATATTACACTTTTTTTATTTTTGATCCTTACTGCTGGCATTGAGGTAGGCCAGGCTTCTTTGAAGGAAGTCTGAATCGTGGACCATCTAGAACAGAGATTCTGTACTGAACAGAAAAGCATCTGTACCTATCACCTGCAGTTAGTTGTGATAAATATCCTAATCAATCAGCTTGTGCTCCCCAAGGAACACTTGTATATCCAGCTCATCAGATTGTCCAAATGTCAAAAGATTGTTGAAAGTACACTAAACACTAAAGACTCCGAACGAATAGTTAGTAGACCGATCGATAACAGCAGAGAACTTAGTTAATGATCATTTTGAGGATGGGAACAACTTTAATGCCGTTTTCTGTGTCGTTTTTCAATACATCTGTGGAAAGAGTTCATGTCAGGCAGAATGTCTACACACAAGATGAAAAACCCACGTTTATTAGCCAGAGCTATTCGGATTTTGAGTATCTAAGGAATATCTTTCTTTCTATTTCTGCAGTAGTTCAAAATTTAAATAGTTGTATTTGCCTACAAAATATCTGCTCTGAACATGTTCTAAAAATTTTATGTTAAGGCAAATATGTACAAACATATTATGTAAAGAATCCAATTTGTTCAAAAGAGGAAACAATTGAGAATAAACTCCCTGGCTTATTCGTTTCCTGGTAATGGTTATGTGTTCCGTTTTTCGTGGCACTAGAAACATATGCCTACGTCCTTTTCTATTAAGCGAATACCCGTACCTCCCCTCATCGATCGAAACAAAAATTTTAAAAGGACAACAACGCAACAGCATCGTATTGTACTTTTTGTTTTTTGTTTTGTGCACACACCCTGGGGCACTTTACGCAATACACTCAACTGGAACTCGAGTTCTGCGTAGAACTAGCTTGTTTTTCAGCTCATGCGTTGCGTTAAAAATTGTCAACAGTTAGCAAGCGTGAAAAACTGTTCCCGGCACACTAGACACACGGGCCACCCACACACTTCCCATATGCTTCAAAAGCAATTAATTTCAACCGTGTCCGTTCGGGGTGGACACCAGTTTTGCTAGGCGCTTCAACGAAACCTATTATCTTAAAAGCTTCACAACTGACATCATCAGTCAGATGTTGATCGGTGGGGGCTAGGGGGTGGTAATTTATATGGGGATGGGACGGTAGTGGTTGGAAGAAACTGAAACTCAATCATCGATAAATTCCGACAAAAATCTCTTTGTTCGTTCGACAAAGATAAAAAAAGAAACGCACCAGGCAAGGTATTTTTTGATTACGTTAATGGGTGTCAACGATGTAGAAGCCACTGTGAGTAAACGTGCTATTCGATTGTTTTTTCAATGTTAAAATGTTTGTAATGGTTTTTGGGTTAAAATTGTTTCCAAAAAAACAACAAGCTCTCTTTTTGTTTTGGCAGGTTTATTTTCAATGCTGTTTGATTCGAGGCTAAATTTCAGTCTAGTTGTTATAAAAAAACAACAAATGGCAAACAGCAGCAGCAGCTATGTACAGGTTTGGGATCGATCCACAACTGCTAAATAATAGCTCCAATAAGCACTTTCGGCGTAGGCACGTAGACTCTTGCACCATCAGGATGCGGTATGGATTCCTATCCGCTAATAACCACAGTGTTGGGCTTGGCATTTGGTTGGATGGTTCGTTTCGCTTTGGTGCACCAGCTGTATTTAATTCCTTTTGATTTTCATAAGCGTTCGATCATAACTCATTTGAACCCATGCGTGGACCCAGTCGAGTTAGAATAGGAGAAAGAACGATTGAAATTAAGAGTTTGTGTACTACTATACAAGAAAAAATACAAACAAAAGACTTAACTTAATATAGCAACATATGATTTTAAAGTACTTGTTTAAAGGTCAAAATTATGTGATGCTAACTCAAAATTATTATTTAACTAGCTTACCCGGCAAACCTAGCTTTGCCCTTACACATGCGTTTTGTAATTAAAGCAAACATTTTGAGTGTTCCATCTTGATTCGTGTGGTATTATTAGAGTGACGATTAGAGAATATCGTTGATTAATTGAAAATTCTTAAATTATTGCCATTCTAAATCCAAATGATATTCCCAATCAAAGCCATTTTCTTCTTTTTTGTGGCTCTGTTTCTTCTTTTCTGCTGCTTCAGGAGGTATTTTTGGCATTCCTTGACGATTGGGATTTTACATCAGGTCCTTCCGTGTAAGGCGCCGATTCCACATGTACCACCGAGCCGCAAATCACTAAATAGCATTTTTAAATTATTCACACAGTTGCTTTTTATATATCTATCACCCACTTTACGATTTAAGAATAAAATTGCACAAATAAATCGTCTTGTGTACCTACTTTGATTGATTTTATTGTTAGAACCCTTTTGTTTTAGTAGTGTTTAACATTCGTGTTGAAAAAATGGCTATGCCTACTTGATAACTCCCGTAGGAAAAACAAAAAAGAACTCATAATATTGGCCAGAGGCCACCTAACGAAACGAAAAGTAGCGGTAAGCGAAAATTTCATACAAATCGGTTCAGCCGTTTAAAAGGAGTTTGCACACTAACACCGCGACACGAGAATTTTATAAAAATAGATTGAAAAATTATAAAAATTTGAAAATTTCATAAGGCTCATTTTTGCACCAAGTTTTGCCTATAAGTCGGTCGGTATCCAACGGATCGCCATTCTTTAACCTGTGGTCGATAGATGGCATCAATGGCTATATTTTCTTCTTGGACGGCCATGCCCTCAGATGTCTGTGCCAGAAGTTATTCGAGAAACCAAGATCCTTACCCTGTTTGAGAAAATGAAAAATTTTCCTCATTTTTCTGCAATTCAGCAAAATTTTTAAATGTGATATTTTTTATTGCGAACTTGTTGCAATAAGTTTCTTTTCAGTCAAATAATGCTTTAAATTAAAAAAAGAATAAAAAATCAGAAAAATATTTCAAAAAAATTTTCCACTCGAAAATTTCATAAGGCTTACCCCTTACGTTTTTTTTGAGAAATTTTGCAAAAAAAATAAAATTGATTTATTTTAATGCCAATCGGTTGCAATGTGTTTCTTTTCATTCAAGTAAAGCTTTAAATAAAAAAAGAGTGAAAAATAACCAAAAATCAAAACATTAAAAAAAAAGAAAAATTTATTAAGGCTCATTTTTGCACCAAGTTTTGCCTATAAGTCGGTCGGTATCCAACGGATCGCCATTCTTTAACCTGTGGTCGATAGATGGCACCAATGGCTACATTTTCTTCTTGGACGGCCATGCCCTCAGATGTCTGTGCCAGAAATTATTCGAGAAACCAAGTTCCTTACCCTGTTTGAGAAAATGTAAAATTTTCCTCATTTTTGCACCAAGTTTTGCCTATAAGTCGGTCGGTATCCAACGGATCGCCAATCTTTAACCTGTGGTCGATAGATGGCACCAATGGCTACATTTTCTTCTTGGACGGCCATGCCCTCAGATGTCTGTGCCAGAAGTTATGCGAGGAACCAAGTTCCTTACCCTGTTTGAGAAAATGTAAAATTTTCCTCATTTTTCTGCAATTCAGCAAAATTTTTAAATGTGATATTTTTTATTGCGAACTTGTTGCAATAAGTTTCTTTTCACTCAAATAATGCTTTAAATTAAAAAAAGAATAAAAAATCAGAAAAAAATTTCAAAAAAATTTTCCACTCGAAAATTTCATAAGGCTTACCCCTTACGTTTTTTTTGAGAAATTTTGCAAAAAAAATTAAATTGATTTATTTTAATGCCAATCGGTTGCAATGTGTTTCTTTTCACTCAAGTAAAGCTTTAAATAAAAAAAAGAGTGAAAAATAACCAAAAAATCAAAAAATTCAAAAAAAGAAAAATTTATTAAGGCTCATTTTTGCACCAAGTTTTGCCTATAAGTCGGTCGGTATCCAACAGATCGCCATTCTTCAACCTGTGGTCGATAGATGGCATCAATGGCTACATTTTCTTCTTGGACGGCCATGCCCTCAGATGTCTGTGCCAGAAATTATTCGAGAAACCAAGTTCCTTACACTGTTTGAGAAAATGTAAAATTTTCCTCATTTTTGCACCAAGTTTTGCCTATAACTCGGTCGGTATCCAACGGATCCCCAATCTTGAACCTGTGGTCGATAGATGGCATCAATGGCTACATTTTCTTCTTGGACGGCCATGCCCTGAGATGTCTGTGCCAGAAGTTATGCGAGGAACCAAGTTCCTTACCCTGTTTGAGAAAATGTAAAATTTTCCTCATTTTTCTGCAATTCAGCAAAATTTTTAAATGTGATATTTTTTATTGCGAACTTGTTGCAATAAGTTTCTTTTCACTCAAATAATGCTTTAAATTAAAAAAAGAATAAAAAATCAGAAAAAAAATTCAAAAAAATTTTCCACTCGAAAATTTTATAAGGCTTACCCCTTACGTTTTTTTTGAGAAATTTTGCAAAAAAAATTAAATTGATTTATTTTAATGCCAATCGGTTGCAATGTGTTTCTTTTCACTCAAGTAAAGCTTTAAATAAAAAAAAGAGTGAAAAATAACCAAAAAATCAAAAAATTCAAAAAAAGAAAAATTTATTAAGGCTCATTTTTGCACCAAGTTTTGCCTATAACTCGGTCGGTATCCAACGGATCCCCAATCTTGAACCTGTGGTCGATAGATGGCATCAATGGCTACATTTTCTTCTTGGACGGCCATGCCCTCAGATGTCTGTGCCAGAAATTATTCGAGAAACCAAGTTCCTTACCCTGTTTGAGAAAATGTAAAATTTTCCTCATTTTTGCACCAAGTTTTGCCTATAACTCGGTCGGTATCCAACGGATCCCCAATCTTGAACCTGTGGTCGATAGATGGCATCAATGGCTACATTTTCTTCTTGGACGGCCATGCCCTGAGATGTCTGTGCCAGAAGTTATGCGAGGAACCAAGTTCCTTACCCTGTTTGAGAAAATGTAAAATTTTCCTCATTTTTTTGCAATTCAGCAAAATTTTTAAATGTGATATTTTTTATTGCGAACTTGTTGCAATAAGTTTCTTTTCACTCAAATAATGCTTTAAATTAAAAAAAGAATAAAAAATCAGAAAAAAATTTCAAAAAAATTTTCCACTCGAAAATTTCATAAGGCTTACCCCTTACGTTTTTTTTGAGAAATTTTGCAAAAAAAATTAAATTGATTTATTTTAATGCCAATCGGTTGCAATGTGTTTCTTTTCACTCAAGTAAAGCTTTAAATAAAAAAAAAGAGTGAAAAATAACCAAAAAATCAAAAAATTCAAAAAAAGAAAAATTTATTAAGGCTCATTTTTGCACCAAGTTTTGCCTATAAGTCGGTCGGTATCCAACAGATCGCCATTCTTCAACCTGTGGTCGATAGATGGCATCAATGGCTACATTTTCTTCTTGGACGGCCATGCCCTCAGATGTCTGTGCCAGAAATTATTCGAGAAACCAAGTTCCTTACACTGTTTGAGAAAATGTAAAATTTTCCTCATTTTTGCACCAAGTTTTGCCTATAACTCGGTCGGTATCCAACGGATCCCCAATCTTGAACCTGTGGTCGATAGATGGCATCAATGGCTACATTTTCTTCTTGGACGGCCATGCCCTGAGATGTCTGTGCCAGAAGTTATGCGAGGAACCAAGTTCCTTACCCTGTTTGAGAAAATGTAAAATTTTCCTCATTTTTCTGCAATTCAGCAAAATTTTTAAATGTGATATTTTTTATTGCGAACTTGTTGCAATAAGTTTCTTTTCACTCAAATAATGCTTTAAATTAAAAAAAGAATAAAAAATCAGAAAAAAATTTCAAAAAAAAATTCCACTCGAAAATTTCATAAGGCTTACCCCTTACGTTTTTTTTGAGAAATTTTGCAAAAAAAATTAAATTGATTTATTTTAATGCCAATCGGTTGCAATGTGTTTCTTTTCACTCAAGTAAAGCTTTAAATAAAAAAAAGAGTGAAAAATAACCAAAAAATCAAAAAAATCAAAAAAAAGAAAAATTTATCAAGGCTCATTTTTGCACCAAGTTTTGCCTATAAGTCGGTCGGTATCCAACGGATCGCCATTCTTTAACCTGTGGTCGATAGATGGCAACAATGGCTACATTTTCTTCTTGGACGGCCATGCCCTCAGATGTCTGTACCAGAAGTTATGCGAGGAACCAAGTTCCTTACCCTGTTTGAGAAAATGTAAAATTTTCCTCATTTTTCTGCAATTCAGCAAAATTTTCAAATGTGATATTTTTTATTGCGAACTTGTTGCAATAAGTTTCTTTTCACTCAAATAATGCTTTAAATTAAAAAAAGAATAAAAAATCAGAAAAAAATTTCAAAAAAATTTTCCACTCGAAAATTTCATAAGGCTTACCCCTTACGTTTTTTTTGAGAAATTTTGCAAAAGAAATTAAATTGATTTATTTTAATGCCAATCGGTTGCAATGTGTTTCTTTTCACTCAAGTAAAGCTTTAAATAAAAAAAAGAGTGAAAAATAACCAAAAAATCAAAAAATTCAAAAAAAGAAAAATTTATTAAGGCTCATTTTTGCACCAAGTTTTGCCTATAAGTCGGTCGGTATCCAACAGATCGCCATTCTTCAACCTGTGGTCGATAGATGGCATCAATGGCTACATTTTCTTCTTGGACGGCCATGCCCTCAGATGTCTGTGCCAGAAATTATTCGAGAAACCAAGTTCCTTACACTGTTTGAGAAAATGTAAAATTTTCCTCATTTTTGCACCAAGTTTTGCCTATAACTCGGTCGGTATCCAACGGATCCCCAATCTTGAACCTGTGGTCGATAGATGGCATCAATGGCTACATTTTCTTCTTGGACGGCCATGCCCTGAGATGTCTGTGCCAGAAGTTATGCGAGGAACCAAGTTCCTTACCCTGTTTGAGAAAATGTAAAATTTTCCTCATTTTTCTGCAATTCAGCAAAATTTTTAAATGTGATATTTTTTATTGCGAACTTGTTGCAATAAGTTTCTTTTCACTCAAATAATGCTTTAAATTAAAAAAAGAATAAAAAATCAGAAAAAAATTTCAAAAAAAAATTCCACTCGAAAATTTCATAAGGCTTACCCCTTACGTTTTTTTTGAGAAATTTTGCAAAAAAAATTAAATTGATTTATTTTAATGCCAATCGGTTGCAATGTGTTTCTTTTCACTCAAGTAAAGCTTTAAATAAAAAAAAGAGTGAAAAATAACCAAAAAATCAAAAAAATCAAAAAAAAGAAAAAATTATCAAGGCTCATTTTTGCACCAAGTTTTGCCTATAAGTCGGTCGGTATCCAACGGATCGCCATTCTTTAACCTGTGGTCGATAGATGGCACCAATGAATACATTTTCTTCTTGGACGGCCATGCCCTCAGATGTCTGTGCCAGAAATTATTCGAGAAACCAAGTTCCTTACCCTGTTTGATAAAATGTAAAATTTTCCTCATTTTTGCACCAAGTTTTGCCTATAAGTCGGTCGGTATCCAACGGATCGCCAATCTTGAACCTGTGGTCGATAGATGGCACTAATGGCTATATTTTCTTCTTGGACGGCCATGCCCTCAGATGTCTGTACCAGAAGTTATGCGAGGAACCAAGTTCCTTACCCTGTTTGAGAAAATGTAAAATTTTCCTCATTTTTCTGCAATTCAGCAAAATTTTCAAATGTGATATTTTTTATTGCGAACTTGTTGCAATAAGTTTCTTTTCACTCAAATAATGCTTTAAATTAAAAAAAGAATAAAAAATCAGAAAAAAATTTCAAAAAAATTTTCCACTCGAAAATTTCATAAGGCTTACCCCTTACGTTTTTTTTGAGAAATTTTGCAAAAAAAATTAAATTGATTTATTTTAATGCCAATCGGTTGCAATGTGTTTCTTTACACTCAAGTAAAGCTTTAAATAAAAAAAAGAGTGAAAAATAACCAAAAAATCAAAAAAATCAAAAAAAGAAAAATTTATTAAGGCTCATTTTTGCACCAAGTTTTGCCTATAAGTCGGTCGGTATCCAACAGATCGCCATTCTTCAACCTGTGGTCGATAGATGGCATCAATGGCTACATTTTCTTCTTGGACGGCCATGCCCTCAGATGTCTGTGCCAGAAATTATTCGAGAAACCAAGTTCCTTACCCTGTTTGAGAAAATGTAAAATTTTCCTCATTTTTGCACCAAGTTTTGCCTATAACTCGGTCGGTATCCAACGGATCGCCAATCTTGAACCTGTGGTCGATAGATGGCATCAATGGCTACATTTTCTTCTTGGACGGCCATGCCCTCAGATGTCTGTGCCAGAAATTATTCGAGAAACCAAGTTCCTTACCCTGTTTGAGAAAATGTAAAATTTTCCTCATTTTTCTGCAATTCAGCAAAATTTTTAAATGTGATATTTTTTATTGCGAACTTGTTGCAATAAGTTTCTTTTCACTCAAATAATGCTTTAAATTAAAAAAAGAATAAAAAATCAGAAAAAAATTTCAAAAAAATTTTCCACTCGAAAATTTCATAAGGCTTACCCCTTACGTTTTTTTTGAGAAATTTTGCAAAAAAAATTAAATTGATTTATTTTAATGCCAATCGGTTGCAATGTGTTTCTTTACACTCAAGTAAGGCTTTAAATAAAAAAAAGAGTGAAAAATAACCAAAAAATCAAAAAATTCAAAAAAAGAAAAATTTATTAAGGCTCATTTTTGCACCAAGTTTTGCCTATAAGTCGGTCGGTATCCAACAGATCGCCATTCTTCAACCTGTGGTCGATAGATGGCACCAATGGCTACATTTTCTTCTTGGACGGCCATGCCCTCAGATGTCTGTGCCAGAAATTATTCGAGAAACCAAGTTCCTTACCCTGTTTGAGAAAATGTAAAATTTTCCTCATTTTTGCACCAAGTTTTGCCTATAACTCGGTCGGTATCCAACGGATCCCCAATCTTGAACCTGTGGTCGATAGATGGCATCAATGGCTACATTTTCTTCTTGGACGGCCATGCCCTGAGATGTCTGTGCCAGAAGTT
This sequence comes from Anopheles funestus, assembly GCF_943734845.2. Classification (NCBI taxonomy): domain Eukaryota; kingdom Metazoa; phylum Arthropoda; class Insecta; order Diptera; family Culicidae; genus Anopheles; species Anopheles funestus. Next base: position 74,505,725 of record NC_064599.1, on the reverse strand, counting down.
ATGCGAGGAACCAAGTTCCTTACCCTGTTTGAGAAAATGTAAAATTTTCCTCATTTTTCTGCAATTCAGCAAAATTTTTAAATGTGATATTTTTTATTGCGAACTTGTTGCAATAAGTTTCTTTTCACTCAAATAATGCTTTAAATTAAAAAAAGAATAAAAAATCAGAAAAAAAATTCAAAAAAATTTTCCACTCGAAAATTTCATAAGGCTTACCCCTTACGTTTTTTTTGAGAAATTTTGCAAAAAAAATTAAATTGATTTATTTTAATGCCAATCGGTTGCAATGTGTTTCTTTTCACTCAAGTAAAGCTTTAAATAAAAAAAAAGAGTGAAAAATAACCAAAAAATCAAAAAATTCAAAAAAAGAAAAATTTATTAAGGCTCATTTTTGCACCAAGTTTTGCCTATAAGTCGGTCGGTATCCAACAGATCGCCATTCTTCAACCTGTGGTCGATAGATGGCATCAATGGCTACATTTTCTTCTTGGACGGCCATGCCCTCAGATGTCTGTGCCAGAAATTATTCGAGAAACCAAGTTCCTTACACTGTTTGAGAAAATGTAAAATTTTCCTCATTTTTGCACCAAGTTTTGCCTATAACTCGGTCGGTATCCAACGGATCCCCAATCTTGAACCTGTGGTCGATAGATGGCATCAATGGCTACATTTTCTTCTTGGACGGCCATGCCCTGAGATGTCTGTGCCAGAAGTTATGCGAGGAACCAAGTTCCTTACCCTGTTTGAGAAAATGTAAAATTTTCCTCATTTTTCTGCAATTCAGCAAAATTTTTAAATGTGATATTTTTTATTGCGAACTTGTTGCAATAAATTTCTTTTCACTCAAATAATGCTTTAAATTAAAAAAAGAATAAAAAATCAGAAAAAAATTTCAAAAAAATTTTCCACTCGAAAATTTCATAAGGCTTACCCCTTACGTTTTTTTTTGAGAAATTTTGCAAAAAAAATTAAATTGATTTATTTTAATGCCAATCGGTTGCAATGTGTTTCTTTTCACTCAAGTAAAGCTTTAAATAAAAAAAAGAGTGAAAAATAACCAAAAAATCAAAAAATTCAAAAAAAGAAAAATTTATTAAGGCTCATTTTTGCACCAAGTTTTGCCTATAAGTCGGTCGGTATCCAACAGATCGCCATTCTTCAACCTGTGGTCGATAGATGGCATCAATGGCTACATTTTCTTCTTGGACGGCCATGCCCTCAGATGTCTGTGCCAGAAATTATTCGAGAAACCAAGTTCCTTACCCTGTTTGAGAAAATGTAAAATTTTCCTCATTTTTGCACCAAGTTTTGCCTATAACTCGGTCGGTATCCAACGGATCCCCAATCTTGAACCTGTGGTCGATAGATGGCATCAATGGCTACATTTTCTTCTTGGACGGCCATGCCCTGAGATGTCTGTGCCAGAAGTTATGCGAGGAACCAAGTTCCTTACCCTGTTTGAGAAAATGTAAAATTTTCCTCATTTTTCTGCAATTCAGCAAAATTTTTAAATGTGATATTTTTTATTGCGAACTTGTTGCAATAAGTTTCTTTTCACTCAAATAATGCTTTAAATTAAAAAAAGAATAAAAAATCAGAAAAAAATTTAAAAAAAATTTTCCACTCGAAAATTTCATAAGGCTTACCCCTTACGGTTTTTTTGAGAAATTTTGCAAAAAAAAATTAAATTGATTTATTTTAATGCCAATCGGTTGCAATGTGTTTCTTTTCACTCAAGTAAAGCTTTAAATAAAAAAAAGAGTGAAAAATAACCAGATAATCAAAAAATTCAAAAAAAGAAAAATTTATTAAGGCTCATTTTTGCACCAAGTTTTGCCTATAAGTCGGTCGGTATCCAACAGATCGCCATTCTTCAACCTATGGTCGATAGATGGCATCAATGGCTACATTTTCTTCTTGGACGGCCATGCCCTCAGATGTCTGTGCCAGAAATTATTCGAGAAACCAAGTTCCTTACACTGTTTGAGAAAATGTAAAATTTTCCTCATTTTTGCACCAAGTTTTGCCTATAACTCGGTCGGTATCCAACGGATCCCCAATCTTGAACCTGTGGTCGATAGATGGCATCAATGGCTACATTTTCTTCTTGGACGGCCATGCCCTGAGATGTCTGTGCCAGAAGTTATGCGAGGAACCAAGTTCCTTACCCTGTTTGAGAAAATGTAAAATTTTCCTCATTTTTCTGCAATTCAGCAAAATTTTTAAATGTGATATTTTTTATTGCGAACTTGTTGCAATAAGTTTCTTTTCACTCAAATAATGCTTTAAATTAAAAAAAGAATAAAAAATCAGAAAAAAATTTCAAAAAAAAATTCCACTCGAAAATTTCATAAGGCTTACCCCTTACGTTTTTTTTGAGAAATTTTGCAAAAAAAATTAAATTGATTTATTTTAATGCCAATCGGTTGCAATGTGTTTCTTTTCACTCAAGTAAAGCTTTAAATAAAAAAAAGAGTGAAAAATAACCAAAAAATCAAAAAAATCAAAAAAAAGAAAAATTTATCAAGGCTCATTTTTGCACCAAGTTTTGCCTATAAGTCGGTCGGTATCCAACGGATCGCCATTCTTTAACCTGTGGTCGATAGATGGCACCAATGAATACATTTTCTTCTTGGACGGCCATGCCCTCAGATGTCTGTGCCAGAAATTATTCGAGAAACCAAGTTCCTTACCCTGTTTGAGAAAATGTAAAATTTTCCTCATTTTTGCACCAAGTTTTGCCTATAAGTCGGTCGGTATCCAACGGATCGCCAATCTTGAACCTGTGGTCGATAGATGGCACTAATGGCTATATTTTCTTCTTGGACGGCCATGCCCTCAGATGTCTGTACCAGAAGTTATGCGAGGAACCAAGTTCCTTACCCTGTTTGAGAAAATGTAAAATTTTCCTCATTTTTCTGCAATTCAGCAAAATTTTTAAATGTGATATTTTTTATTGCGAACTTGTTGCAATAAGTTTCTTTTCACTCAAATAATGCTTTAAATTAAAAAAAGAATAAAAAATCAGAAAAAAATTTCAAAAAAATTTTCCACTCGAAAATTTCATAAGGCTTACCCCTTACGTTTTTTTTGAGAAATTTTGCAAAAAAAATTAAATTGATTTATTTTAATGCCAATCGGTTGCAATGTGTTTCTTTACACTCAAGTAAAGCTTTAAATAAAAAAAAGAGTGAAAAATAATAAAAAAATCAAAAAAATCAAAAAAAGAAAAATTTATTAAGGCTCATTTTTGCACCAAGTTTTGCCTATAACTCGGTCGGTATCCAACGGATCCCCAATCTTGAACCTGTGGTCGATAGATGGCATCAATGGCTACATTTTCTTCTTGGACGGCCATGCCCTCAGATGTCTGTGCCAGAAATTATTCGAGAAACCAAGTTCCTTACCCTGTTTGAGAAAATGTAAAATTTTCCTCATTTTTCTGCAATTCAGCAAAATTTTTAAATGTGATATTTTTTATTGCGAACTTGTTGCAATAAGTTTCTTTTCACTCAAATAATGCTTTAAATTAAAAAAAGAATAAAAAATCAGAAAAAAATTTCAAAAAAATTTTCCACTCGAAAATTTCATAAGGCTTACCCCTTACGTTTTTTTTTGAGAAATTTTGCAAAAAAAATTAAATTGATTTATTTTAATGCCAATCGGTTGCAATGTGTTTCTTTACACTCAAGTAAGGCTTTAAATAAAAAAAAGAGTGAAAAATAACCAAAAAATCAAAAAATTCAAAAAAAGAAAAATTTATTAAGGCTCATTTTTGCACCAAGTTTTGCCTATAAGTCGGTCGGTATCCAACAGATCGCCATTCTTCAACCTGTGGTCGATAGATGGCACCAATGGCTACATTTTCTTCTTGGACGGCCATGCCCTCAGATGTCTGTGCCAGAAATTATTCGAGAAACCAAGTTCCTTACCCTGTTTGAGAAAATGTAAAATTTTCCTCATTTTTGCACCAAGTTTTGCCTATAACTCGGTCGGTATCCAACGGATCCCCAATCTTGAACCTGTGGTCGATAGATGGCATCAATGGCTACATTTTCTTCTTGGACGACCATGCCCTCAGATGTCTGTGCCAGAAATTATTCGAGAAACCAAGTTCCTTACCCTGTTTGAGAAAATGTAAAATTTTCCTCATTTTCGCACCAAGTTTTGCCTATAACTAGGTCGGTATCCAACGGATCGCCAATCTTTAACCTGTGGTCGATAGATGGCACCAATGGCTATATTTTCTTCTAGGACGGCCATGCCCTCAGATGTCTGTGCCAGAAGTTATGCGAGGAACCAAGTTCCTTACCCTGTTTGAGAAAATGTAAAATTTTCCTCATTTTTCTGCAATTCAGCAAAATTTTTAAATGTGATATTTTTTATTGCGAACTTGTTGCAATAAGTTTCTTTTCACTCAAATAATGCTTTAAATTAAAAAAAAGAATAAAAAATCAGAAAAAAATTTCAAAAAAAAATTCCACTTGAAAATTTCATAAGGCTTACCCCTTACGTTTTTTTTGAGAAATTTTGCAAAAAAAATTAAATTGATTTATTTTAATGCCAATCGGTTGCAATGTGTTTCTTTACACTCAAGTAAAGCTTTAAATAAAAAAAAGAGTGAAAAATAACCAAAAACTCAAAAAATTCAAAAAAAGAAAAATTTATTAAGGCTCATTTTTGCACCAAGTTTTGCCTATAAGTCGGTCGGTATCCAACAGATCGCCATTCTTCAACCTGTGGTCGATAGATGGCACCAATGGCTACATTTTCTTCTTGGACGGCCATGCCCTCAGATGTCTGTGCCAGAAATTATTCGAGAAACCAAGTTCCTTACCCTGTTTGAGAAAATGTAAAATTTTCCTCATTTTTGCACCAAGTTTTGCCTATAACTCGGTCGGTATCCAACGGATCCCCAATCTTGAACCTGTGGTCGATAGATGGCATCAATGGCTACATTTTCTTCTTGGACGGCCATGCCCTGAGATGTCTGTGCCAGAAGTTATGCGAGGAACCAAGTTCCTTACCCTGTTTGAGAAAATGTAAAATTTTCCTCATTTTTCTGCAATTCAGCAAAATTTTTAAATGTGATATTTTTTATTGCGAACTTGTTGCAATAAGTTTCTTTTCACTCAAATAATGCTTTAAATTAAAAAAAGAATAAAAAATCAGAAAAAAATTTCAAAAAAATTTTCCACTCGAAAATTTCATAAGGCTTACCCCTTACGTTTTTTTTGAGAAATTTTGCAAAAAAAAATTAAATTGATTTATTTTAATGCCAATCGGTTGCAATGTGTTTCTTTTCACTCAAGTAAAGCTTTAAATAAAAAAAAGAGTGAAAAATAACCAAAAAATCAAAAAAATTCAAAAAAAGAAAAATTTATTAAGGCTCATTTTTGCACCAAGTTTTGCCTATAAGTCGGTCGGTATCCAACAGATCGCCATTCTTCAACCTGTGGTCGATAGATGGCACCAATGGCTACATTTTCTTCTTGGACGGCCATGCCCTCAGATGTCTGTGCCAGAAATTATTCGAGAAACCAAGTTCCTTACCCTGTTTGAGAAAATGTAAAATTTTCCTCATTTTTGCACCAAGTTTTGCCTATAACTCGGTCGGTATCCAACGAATCCCCAATCTTGAACCTGTGGTCGATAGATGGCATCAATGGCTACATTTTCTTCTTGGACGGCCATGCCCTCAGATGTCTGTGCCAGAAATTATTCGAGAAACCAAGTTCCTTACCCTGTTTGAGAAAATGTAAAATTTTCCTCATTTTCGCACCAAGTTTTGCCTATAACTAGGTCGGTATCCAACGGATCGCCAATCTTTAACCTGTGGTCGATAGATGGCACCAATGGCTATATTTTCTTCTTGGACGGCCATGCCCTCAGATGTCTGTGCCAGAAGTTATGCGAGGAACCAAGTTCCTTACCCTGTTTGAGAAAATGTAAAATTTTCCTCATTTTTCTGCAATTCAGCAAAATTTTTAAATGTGATATTTTTTATTGCGAACTTGTTGCAATAAGTTTCTTTTCACTCAAATAATGCTTTAAATTAAAAAAAAGCATAAAAAATCAGAAAAAAATTTCAAAAAAATTTTCCACTTGAAAATTTCATAAGGCTTACCCCTTACGTTTTTTTTGAGTAATTTTGCAAAAAAAATTAAATTGATTTATTTTAATGCCAATCGGTTGCAATGTGTTTCTTTACACTCAAGTAAAGCTTTAAATAAAAAAAAGAGTGAAAAATAACCAAAAAATCAAAAAAATTCAAAAAAAGAAAAATTTATTAAGGCTCATTTTTGCACTAAGTTTTGCCTATAAGTCGGTCGGTATCCAACAGATCGCCATTCTTCAACCTGTGGTCGATAGATGGCACCAATGGCTACATTTTCTTCTTGGACGGCCATGCCCTCAGATGTCTGTGCCAGAAATTATTCGAGAAACCAAGTTCCTTACCCTGTTTGAGAAAATGTAAAATTTTCCTCATTTTTGCACCAAGTTTTGCCTATAACTCGGTCGGTATCCAACGGATCCCCAATCTTGAACCTGTGGTCGATAGATGGCATCAATGGCTACATTTTCTTCTTGGACGGCCATGCCCTGAGATGTCTGTGCCAGAAATTATTCGAGAAACCAAGTTCCTTACCCTGTTTGAGAAAATGTAAAATTTTCCTCATTTTTCTGCAATTCAGCAAAATTTTTAAATGTGATATTTTTTATTGCGAACTTGTTGCAATAAGTTTCTTTTCACTCAAATAATGCTTTAAATTAAAAAAAGAATAAAAAATCAGAAAAAAATTTCAAAAAAATTTTCCACTCGAAAATTTCATAAGGCTTACCCTTTACGTTTTTTTTGAGAAATTTTGCAAAAAAAATTAAATTGATTTATTTTAATGCCAATCGGTTGCAATGTGTTTCTTTACACTCAAGTAAGGCTTTAAATAAAAAAAAGAGTGAAAAATAACCAAAAAATCAAAAAATTCAAAAAAAGAAAAATTTATTAAGGCTCATTTTTGCACCAAGTTTTGCCTATAAGTCGGTCGGTATCCAACAGATCGCCATTCTTCAACCTGTGGTCGATAGATGGCACCAATGGCTACATTTTCTTATTGGACGGCCATGCCCTCAGATGTCTGTGCCAGAAATTATTCGAGAAACCAAGTTCCTTACGCTGTTTGAGAAAATGTAAAATTTTCCTCATTTTTGCACCAAGTTTTGCCTATAACTCGGTCGGTATCCAACGGATCCCCAATCTTGAACCTGTGGTCGATAGATGGCATCAATGGCTACATTTTCTTCTTGGACGACCATGCCCTCAGATGTCTGTGCCAGAAATTATTCGAGAAACCAAGTTCCTTACCCTGTTTGAGAAAATGTAAAATTTTCCTCATTTTCGCACCAAGTTTTGCCTATAACTAGGTCGGTATCCAACGGATCGCCAATCTTTAACCTGTGGTCGATAGATGGCACCAATGGCTATATTTTCTTCTTGGACGGCCATGCCCTCAGATGTCTGTGCCAGAAGTTATGCGAGGAACCAAGTTCCTTACCCTGTTTGAGAAAATGTAAAATTTTCCTCATTTTTCTGCAATTCAGCAAAATTTTTAAATGTGATATTTTTTATTGCGAACTTGTTGCAATAAGTTTCTTTTCACTCAAATAATGCTTTAAATTAAAAAAAAGAATAAAAAATCAGAAAAAAATTTCAAAAAAAAATTCCACTTGAAAATTTCATAAGGCTTACCCCTTACGTTTTTTTTGAGTAATTTTGCAAAAAAAAATTAAATTGATTTATTTTAATGCCAATCGGTTGCAATGTGTTTCTTTACACTCAAGTAAAGCTTTAAATAAAAAAAAAGAGTGAAAAATAACCAAAAACTCAAAAAATTCAAAAAAAGAAAAATTTATTAAGGCTCATTTTTGCACCAAGTTTTGCCTATAAGTCGGTCGGTATCCAACAGATCGCCATTCTTCAACCTGTGGTCGATAGATGGCACCAATGGCTACATTTTCTTCTTGGACGGCCATGCCCTCAGATGTCTGTGCCAGAAATTATTCGAGAAACCAAGTTCCTTACCCTGTTTGAGAAAATGTAAAATTTTCCTCATTTTTGCACCAAGTTTTGCCTATAACTCGGTCGGTATCCAACGGATCCCCAATCTTGAACCTGTGGTCGATATATGGCATCAATGGCTACATTTTCTTCTTGGACGGCCATGCCCTGAGATGTCTGTGCCAGAAGTTATGCGAGGAACCAAGTTCCTTACCCTGTTTGAGAAAATGTAAAATTTTCCTCATTTTTCTGCAATTCAGCAAAATTTTTAAATGTGATATTTTTTATTGCGAACTTGTTGCAATAAGTTTCTTTTCACTCAAATAATGCTTTAAATTAAAAAAAGAATAAAAAATCAGAAAAAAATTTCAAAAAAATTTTCCACTCGAAAATTTCATAAGGCTTACCCCTTACGTTTTTTTTGAGAAATTTTGCAAAAAAAATTAAATTGATTTATTTTAATGCCAATCGGTTGCAATGTGTTTCTTTACACTCAAGTAAGGCTTTAAATAAAAAAAAGAGTGAAAAATAACCAAAAAATCAAAAAATTCAAAAAAAGAAAAATTTATTAAGGCTCATTTTTGCACCAAGTTTTGCCTATAAGTCGGTCGGTATCCAACAGATCGCCATTCTTCAACCTGTGGTCGATAGATGGCACCAATGGCTACATTTTCTTCTTGGACGGCCATGCCCTCAGATGTCTGTGCCAGAAATTATTCGAGAAACCAAGTTCCTTACCCTGTTTGAGAAAATGTAAAATTTTCCTCATTTTTGCACCAAGTTTTGCCTATAACTCGGTCGGTATCCAACGGATCCCCAATCTTGAACCTGTGGTCGATAGATGGCATCAATGGCTACATTTTCTTCTTGGACGACCATGCCCTCAGATGTCTGTGCCAGAAATTATTCGAGAAACCAAGTTCCTTACCCTGTTTGAGAAAATGTAAAATTTTCCTCATTTTCGCACCAAGTTTTGCCTATAACTAGGTCGGTATCCAACGGATCGCCAATCTTTAACCTGTGGTCGATAGATGGCACCAATGGCTATATTTTCTTCTTGGACGGCCATGCCCTCAGATGTCTGTGCCAGAAGTTATGCGAGGAACCAAGTTCCTTACCCTGTTTGAGAAAATGTAAAATTTTCCTCATTTTTCTGCAATTCAGCAAAATTTTTAAATGTGATATTTTTTATTGCGAACTTGTTGCAATAAGTTTCTTTTCACTCAAATAATGCTTTAAATTAAAAAAAAGAATAAAAAATCAGAAAAAAATTTCAAAAAAATTTTCCACTTGAAAATTTCATAAGGCTTACCCCTTACGTTTTTTTTGAGTAATTTTGCAAAAAAAATTAAATTGATTTATTTTAATGCCAATCGGTTGCAATGTGTTTCTTTACACTCAAGTAAAGCTTTAAATAAAAAAAAGAGTGAAAAATAACCAAAAACTCAAAAAATTCAAAAAAAGAAAAATTTATTAAGGCTCATTTTTGCACCAAGTTTTGCCTATAAGTCGGTCGGTATCCAACAGATCGCCATTCTTCAACCTGTGGTCGATAGATGGCACCAATGGCTACATTTTCTTCTTGGACGGCCATGCCCTCAGATGTCTGTGCCAGAAATTATTCGAGAAACCAAGTTCCTTACCCTGTTTGAGAAAATGTAAAATTTTCCTCATTTTTCTGCAATTCAGCAAAATTTTTAAATGTGATATTTTTTATTGCGAACTTGTTGCAATAAGTTTCTTTTCACTCAAATAATGCTTTAAATTAAAAAAAAGAATAAAAAATCAGAAAAAAATTTCAAAAAAATTTTCCACTTGAAAATTTCATAAGGCTTACCCCTTACGTTTTTTTTGAGTAATTTTGCAAAAAAAATTAAATTGATTTATTTTAATGCCAATCGGTTGCAATGTGTTTCTTTACACTCAAGTAAAGCTTTAAATAAAAAAAAGAGTGAAAAATAACCAAAAACTCAAAAAATTCAAAAAAAGAAAAATTTATTAAGGCTCATTTTTGCACCAAGTTTTGCCTATAAGTCGGTCGGTATCCAACAGATCGCCATTCTTCAACCTGTGGTCGATAGATGGCACCAATGGCTACATTTTCTTCTTGGACGGCCATGCCCTCAGATGTCTGTGCCAGAAATTATTCGAGAAACCAAGTTCCTTACCCTGTTTGAGAAAATGTAAAATTTTCCTCATTTTTCTGCAATTCAGCAAAATTTTTAAATGTGATATTTTTTATTGCGAACTTGTTGCAATAAGTTTCTTTTCACTCAAATAATGCTTTAAATTAAAAAAAGAATAAAAAATCAGAAAAAAATTTCAAAAAAAATTTCCACTCGAAAATTTCATAAGGCTTACCCCTTACGTTTTTTTTGAGAAATTTTGCAAAAAAAATAAAATTGATTTATTTTAATGCCAATCGGTTGCAATGTGTTTCTTTTCACTCAAGTAATGCTTTTAATAACAAAAGAGTGAAAAATAACCAAAAAATCAAAAAATTCAAAAAAAGAAAAATTTACTAAGGCTCATTTTTGCACCAAGTTTTGCCTATAAGTCGGTCGGTATCCAACGGATCGCCAATCTTGAACCTGTGGTCGATAGATGGCACCAATGGCTATATTTTCTTCTTGGACGGCCATGCCCTCAGATGTCTGTGCCAGAAGTTATGCGAGGAACCAAGTTCCTTACCCTGTTTGAGAAAATGTAAAATTTTCCTCATTTTTCTGCAATTCAGCAAAATTTTTAAATGTGATATTTTTTATTGCGAACTTGTTGCAATAAGTTTCTTTTCACTCAAATAATGCTTTAAATTAAAAAAAGAATAAAAAATCAGAAAAAAATTTCAAAAAAAATTTCCACTCGAAAATTTCATAAGGCTTACCCCTTACGTTTTTTTTGAGAAATTTTGCAAAAAAAATAAAATTGATTTATTTTAATGCCAATCGGTTGCAATGTGTTTCTTTTCACTCAAGTAATGCTTTTAATAACAAAAGAGTGAAAAATAACCAAAAAATCAAAAAATTCAAAAAAAGAAAAATTTACTAAGGCTCATTTTTGCACCAAGTTTTGCCTATAAGTCGGTCGGTATCCAACGGATCGCCAATCTTGAACCTGTGGTCGATAGATGGCATCAATGGCTATATTTTCTTCTTGGACGGCCATGCCCTCAGATGTCTGTGCCAGAAGTTATGCGAGGAACCAAGTTCCTTACCCTGTTTGAGAAAATGTACTCACAATTTTTCGGAGACTTTGAACTGACTTGGAATTTACTTTTTATATTTTCCTCGAATTACATGTACTTGTCAGAGATTTTCTTTCCAAGGTTTTAAAAATCGTTGACACAAGTGCTAGATTATGTGTCTTCTTTCGAAAAATATTTTAATTTTTGGGTTTCGATGTGGTTTCAAACGAATGTCAGTGCATATCGCAAACTCGAAACTTTTTTTTCGAATCCTTCGGAAGAATTACCCCTTAAATTGTCTATTCTTATGAATTTTTTTAAATATGTTTTTTTTTATTTTGAATGGACATGATAATTCAATTTAATTAATTTCTTGGTAAATTCTTACTTGATTTTTTTTCGAAAACTAAATAAAGTTTTTTGAGCTTCCGAGAAAGCGTTGTACAGTCGACAAGGAAAATGGTTTAAATTACATATCCTTTATATGCTTGAACAAATTTAAGGCTATTTTATTCAAAGAGGCTAAACTATAAAACAACAATTATACCATTTCAAACACAATTAGACAAAAGTTAGCAAAATTTAGTTCTCATGTAAGTCGGTTATTTGCCTCAAATTTAATGTAGAGAATTCTGATCTACCTAACCTTTTTTACTCTTAGCAATTTATACATTTGTTCTTTTATTTCAAGCTTTACTGTCCGTGTTGGGGAGTTGCGTGACATTAAAGCACTACTTCAGTTCATGCTCAAGAACATGAACATGCACACGGTTTCTAGAACAGCAATAATCCTGTCATGCTTCCGTACACACACACACAAACACACCACAATTATGTCCCTGTCAAAATGGGCGAATGATTTATTTGTCTGATAAGAGAAATTTCTGTGACTAATTGCTTGGGCCCAGTTGCGAATCGCATGCTTCGCTTGCTTGCTTTGCCTTCAAGCGAGCAGTAATAAGAGTTTTGCTTTCTTAAGCTAATGTGTGGGTTGTAGTTTTCCTTCCCGCCAGCAGACTCCTACATGATTACATGAAATAGTTTTTTATTCTCTTGCTTTTGTCCAACTTATGGGTAAATTTGTGTATTTCCAATATACAAAAGTGTTTGGGTTGTAAAAAATCTGTCAGAAAGATATTAGAGCTCAAACCCTAAAATTCACTAGAAGAGCTGTTAAAAATCTAAAGTCTTTTATAATGCAGTTAGATTTAACTACGAAAATCACCTGCCATGACAGAGGATTAAACACCCTGGAAGCATTAAACGACTTCATCATAATCATTGGTTCATTACAAACCCACCATGAAACACTTTTTCTTGGGCACTGTGGACCTATTCTAACACAATGCGGCTAAAATCCAAAGATGACCTTTGGCGTGCTGCTAGTACATTAAACACTCTCACACATTCTTCTTTTGCGTTTAAAACAAAGTCTCCATTCTACCGTCTGTGACTCATTTGGGGTAGGCATTTGCAGCAAGGTTACATGGTTACCTTTCGTTGGTCAAAACGATAGCACGGAAAGTATTCTTCTCAACACTAGAACAACTTTATTGGGGGGCCCTGAGAACTTATCCATTGTTCTTGACCGATTCAACTTCCGGTTGTAATTTGAGCTTACTTGCAGCTTTTTCTTGCCAATAGAAGGCTTAGTTTAAATGTGGCCAACCATGACGGGTTTGGTGCGTAAAGCGGATGAAAAATAAAGAATATGTTTTTTCCTAAGATTTAGACACTCTATCGTGGAGTAAGTCTTAAAAGGTCCAGGTCTTTAAAGTAAAGGACACTGTAAACTAATCACACAACCATTCCATACCTTTCAAAATGGTTCCCGTTTTGCAAACTTTGTAAATCGTTAAAACATTCATTAATGGGCAGAAGTTACTCTATTTGCTTAGCAATCTCTCTTCCCTGTCAACGTAGCGGATGACCGCAAATTGTTCGTCATCCACTAAAGCCAACAGAATCCAACCCCCGAATACATAGGGCCACAACAATTGTTGAACCTTCAACCAGTAAGCCGGTAGCAGTCGTCGACAAGAAAAAGGTGTTACCGAACGGTACAGAGCTGGCTGTTAAGGTCGTGGTCAGTCCTCCAGTCAACAGCACGGTACAGCAATTCGGTTGCACCGGACACTAGCGCGACAGAGAAAACACACAGGAGGATGAGAATTAAAAAAGAGAACAAAAAAAATCGCAACATAAACGTTGACATCCGGCTTCCAGTCACTTGCAGTCACCGGTCACTAACGACCAGGCACCTTCTACATATCTACACCCAATAGGCACCGGTGCACCGAGTGGCACTGTGTTTGCCGGGGTAAATAGAGAAGAATAAATAGATGAAAAGTTTCGGAAATGAGCTAATCCTTTTTCGACATTGTTGCTCGTTTCGAGTTGCCACTGTGTTGCCACCATGTGGTACACACCGTTTTTGGTCCGTGTTTCGCTTTTATGTTTGATCGTGCTGCCAGAAAAGGTCCTGTTCCTGGTAGCCCCGTACTGTACCGGGAACGATAAAGGAACACTCTGGCAGTGTAGAGCTCGTTCGTGATACTTAAGCGTCGAATATTATGCCTGTCGGCTTTGAATCTACCAGTGAGTGACCGTTTGCGAATGCGAATGCGGCTTTTCAAACGAAGCAAAGCTAATGCACGAACCGTTTCGCTGTTGCACCATTGACGGTGGGTGTGGTCGATCAAACATGGATGAAAATATTCATTTTCCTTGCATTTGTGCGAAACAGGAAGCTTATCGGTTGTCGACAGTAGGACGGTTCAGTAGGGAACTGAAAGCTGACCGAAGTTTTCCAAAAAGTGCCAAACGACGGGTCAATTTGTTTTGCCGAGGGGTTATCACGAGAGAAAATTGCACGCTCATTAGAGACGTTTTGCTGTAGGTGCTCAGTGTTGTGAGGGAAGAATTAAAACCTATAGAAAGCTTATTTACTTTTGGGAAGGGCGTTCTACATTGTGACGTTAAAGGGAGAATAAATTTGTTCTCATTAATTTTGGTAAATTAAAAATTGGCTAGTTAATTTTGTAATTTTAGATGCTTGTTCAATTAATTTTTACCCTGTTTGAACATGTTTTTTTTTTTGCTAAATAAAGGAAATATCCTTTTGGTGTTGTTTTGGCGCCTTAAGTTAGGCAATCCAATGTACACGAGCTTTAGTGCTTTGCTGGAGGATTAGTTTTAGGCCAAAACCTTTGATTTTTGTTATGTAATTGAAGTAAATGTAATTGAAACGTTTGATTTTTGCAACGAAATGAAAGTACCTACAACCTTCTAATAAATCTTTTGGCAGACGAAATATTTAATAAACATCAAACATTAAATTATTTCATAAAACCCAAATCACCTAGCGGGAAGTCATAGACCAGTCTGCGAATTGCAAGCTATTCGAATATTGAGGCGCTAAATAAAACAAGTAAATTGATTTGTTTTCTTTCAAACTTTGATGCATTATTATTTTCATAAAGTTGTGTAGTTTTTAAAAGACTTTTTCGTATTATGAATTTTAAATTTGATTTGAAAAACTATTCTCGAAATAATAAATCTTTAGCACAAATGTGTTTTATTTTTAAATCTTATCTTTAAAGTTGATCTTTAAATACATGTTGATTTTAGGGAAGCTACGAGGGAAGTATTTTCTTTTTCTTTTTTTCAAATAACAGAATACTTTTTCCTATTTGAAAAAGAAAATGACATTATAATGCAGAAAAAACAACTTTAAATGAAAAACAAGTCAGACCAATTAAATATAGCATAAGCATTAAATTCTATATTGATAACATACCACTTCTACTACTCCAGTAACGCCGAGCACTTGTAACTATCAAAACTATTTTTCCCATTCCCATTAAGGCAGTCAATGACTCCATGGAAAAGCTTTTCCTACTAGCATGTTTATGACGTGTGGTACAATAAGTCATCTCGAACGCAAAACCATAGTAGAAGTGCGGCAGAAATTCCCACCGAGAGCAATAAGCAACAAATTATTATGGATCATGGCGAAAACAAAACAAAAAAACGATCCTATCGTCAAGCACCGCGCACCGAGACAAGGCTGGAATGCAACTCTTATCTGTGCTGACTGTTTCCAATTAGCGAGTTTATTAGCGTGTGGTGTGCGTTCTCAAATTTCAATTACTGTTTTTTTGAAAGCAAAACGAGATAAAAAAAATGTACATCTCGAGAACTGACTTTTCAAGTGACAGAACTGTAGCTACCCCTGCCACTAGACTCATCATTAGCGACTTACAGACACGATCGGTGCGATGTTTCTGGTTCCGGCCACGGGAGGGGCCTGGGGCATAATAAACCAAGCAACCGCCTACCAACCACTTCAGTCTAGCCGTGAGAAAGTTGCAGGTTTCGATGCAAATTCTACCCCAAAACCAAATCAGTCATTTGATGGTTTGGAATTAACATTAGAAGAAAACAAAACAGAAGAAAAAGGGGAAGAGAGGAGGGCAAAAAAAACGCAACTTCTCCCAAACACATAAAGATGTAATCCATCGTGCTCGGTCTCATCATCAAAAATCTTTCACACACAGAGGAGAGGAACAAAAAAAAAACACACACACCCAAAAACCCTTCACAGCCACTTGAGACGCTACCGACGGTACCCGATGGTTGACGCCAAGTGTTTTAGGGAGGTGCCTGGCTGCCTTTGGCAAAAGGTTCTTTTTGGAGGCCCCCCATAACAAGTCTCGGTAGGCCCGCCAGAGGCCCGAAGGTTGTAAAATATTCATGCTTTCTCACAATAATAATTGGTCACACTTGAGGGCGTACGAAATGGTTGGCGCGAAGCGCGTTTTACGTTCCCTGCGTTCGTGTTGCTCGAACGCTACATCGTATTTTTTTTTGCATAACTTCACGCTGCACAGGTCCGGACATCGACTGAAGGGTTGCCTTCCTGACACTGCAACGTGTCTGCTAGTTTGATAGGATGTCCATGTTTTTGTGTGTTTGCTGTATTTTGCAACTTCAAGTAAGTTTCACTCTCGAGCTTTGCCGGATAATGTTGTGTACATTGCCGGTGTTGTCTTTTTCCCTGCAACCTGTTCCACTTGGAAGGCTTCACTTTCGGGAAGCTTCAACTCCGTTACTCCGGAAATCATCCTAACTCGCACACAAACACAGAATCACCGTTGCTGAGGTTACGATGGTTTCCCATTTTCAACAGCGTTACGAAGCGTCACACTGCACGAAATGGGTATGAGCTCTCGTGACGGGATTATCTCCTGCTGCTGCTGCTTGCATTAGATGAATTTGCTATGGCATTTGTGCGATGGCAGGCAAAGAAAAAGATAATTCTTTTACACCCGGCTAATGTTTTTTTGTTGTTGCTGGTTTTGTTTTGCATATTAATCGCTTAGACGTACAGCAGGCTTTAGTGAGTTGTGTTTGAGAAGATTTACGCAAAACAGCATTTTAGTTTTAGTTTTAATGTAGAGGTTTTGCATTTTACTTTTTTTACTTTTAACGTTTATAATACAGTTTTACTTATAACATTTATTCCTTGATATATTTTTTTATTCATATCCTTTTGTTTTTGTATTTTTTTTACTGATTGTTTTTACTTTTTTCTTAATAAACAAGTGTTAAAGTTAATGTTCGTTTTTATTTTTGTATTTCTCGTTTGATTTCTGTTTAATATCTTGCCGACAATTTATTCTGTTTTAATTTTCTTCTTTAAGAATATTCCTTAATTTCTTGTATTGATTTTCCTTTCCTACTAGTTCTTATATCTTTAACTTTTTTTTAAATTCGTTCAATACTGTTTTTACATTTATTAAAATAAACATTTTGGCTTTTTGCTGTTTTTTCATTACATTTTTTATCTATAGTTTCAAATAAGTTATATTTTTATTTAAAAAAACAGAAGCCCTTACTGAATATTATCTCTGCTCTAACTGGTTGAACTGTCCCATAACCTTTTATCATTCTCTGGGGGTGATTTCAACCGATAACTAACTTGCAGCACAATCAAACACGTGTAACAATGACAAAACGTAACATCAATATACGATACTCAGAATGAGGGCACCGTTCGTTGCCAGTTTACGCCTCTGCCGGAGTGCTAAGAAGTACGATCTGCTCTTGATTTTCCTTTCTTCTTGAAGCGAGCCCTTTTATTAACTCTGTCTAACATCGGTCCCAACTTCATACACCATGCTTGCGTCAGAGTTCATGCACATCGTCAAAATTGAAACCATTTGAAGACAAGTCTTTCGGTAGCAGGTCCGAAACCTGCCACTAGCTCTAACCTCTAAGGCGAAACCTGAAGTTCAAACAACTTGTGGGATTTTTGAGGTACCCATCGACGGGGTACAAAAGAAAAAAAGAACGGTGGCGAAAGGGTTTCCCACGATTTTGTGATGAATAAATTTAAATAAAAATTGATATATTAAGATGAAACTGGTGCATGACGGTTCTGCAAAGAAATGCTCTAGCTGGTCCGCTTCGGTGTTCTCGCCAAACGTTCTTGACGTCCGCTCGGTGCGTTTTGAGCAGCGTGTAAAGCATGGACATAATTTTGCATATCTTGCACTTTTTCGGTAGAGTTTGTTCGGTGCCATTACGGGAGCCAAACCGTTTGAAAAGTGGATCTCATTGACCTGAACGCGAGCGGTTTTTTTTGCCTTCCTTTCTTCACTGAAGAAGATGCAACCTCTGAAAGGTTGTATGCTAATTGGACAAAGAACTCCGAATGCAAAGGAAGAAGCAAAATAAAACCGTATCAAATTGACAGCCATTGTGCTTGCACCTTGATGTAAATGGTGCCAAAGCAGTAAAGAATATCACTCGTTGATCGGGTGATGATGGTTTGTGATTTGCGTAATCGTGGTGTATGGTTGCTTGTGTTGATATTTTGTGCCGCTGCAGATGTAAACAAATGCTAATTGAGATACGAAAATAGAACAAACCGGTATAATGCTGCTTGATGGTAAAAATCGGAATTACAGGAGCAGTTTGAAAAATTTAAGACATTTAAGCATAAATATGAAAGCTATTATGCCATCAATTGTGAAGAACTTATAAAATTATTTTCTGAGCAGATTCACAACAATTATAATAAAAAAAACTCACATAACATCGTGTTTGTTTGTGGGGATATGACTGTTTGCATAACAACGACATAAATTATTATGCTTAGCTTCGTTTCCTTTTCATGTTCGTTGTCATGTGTTTGTGGTTTTATCATAGCGATTTATTGTTATTTTTAATTTAATCTTTACATCATATGTTAGCCTACGATTAATTACTATTGATCCAACTTTAATTGTAACGATTTATTCCAAACCACGCTTCACCTGCTCTTTTGTAACGAACCATCGCTCAATTGTAATAAATTCAGCAGTAGCGAAACTCAACATGCAATTGAAACATTTGATATATTTCTATCACCATAATCCGATCAGTGGTGATAACTCAAAACCGATGCCAATAAAAGCCTACTGCTATCTACTACTCTTTCCTGTGCCGTTTTAAACATCCTATCACATCCGACACAATCCGGAAACAGTGGTCAAGTTGATTGCATCTTCTTCTCTCCGCTACAAACCACCGCCACCGGGACTTGTAGGGGTTTGAAACCCAAGTTTCACACTTGTACACAACGATAAATTAGTATTACAAGCAACCTCACCACAACGAACCGCTTGCGTTTATTGAGCTTTAAGTGGAGGTGAGAAAAAGTGGTCCCATTTGTCAGTCCAGATCATCGGAGATTCTCACTCCGATCTTCACGAGGTTCAGTTGCGCCGGAAACGAATGCTGCGTACAAATGTTATTCATTTGCAGCAAAGGATGCGAAACTGACCGGTAATAAACATGCTCACAATATCGGACGTCTTCGAACGGAGAGGGGTGATTAACATTATAAAACTTGAAGTCTTGCCCCAAGAAGTCAGGGACGAGAATGATTCCGAACGTGAATGGAAATACTGGAATACATCCGGTTTTTGGTGCAAGAATGAAGCAGGGCCAGCTTGTAAATCTTACAAGGCCAGTATACTATTTCATTCATTAATTTGCAACGTGCGATCGTTACGCTAGTAACGCATTTCATTACGGGTTGTACGTGAGCTGATAATGAATTGGTTGTGGAAATGTCAATTAAGAGTTTGCGTCTAATAATTATCGTTTGATTTATTTTTAAATTGATTTTCAGTCTTAAGGATCTCTTATATTCTAGTTAAATTAAAAATACCTCTTCTGACGGGGTTTTATAAAAAAAACGAAAACTAAACAAACCAAAAAAAGAGCAATCAAAGCTTAAATTTGTTGGAAGACATCTTTACCTCGAATAACACCTTGAGAATGCTTAGCCCAATAAATTATACCCAAAAAAAAAACCTAAAACCCAAACATTAAACAGCTCCCATTTTTACCTGTCCATCACCCAGAAACGCAATCGAGTTGTTGAGTCACAACGAACGAAGGGCAACACAATTTCCGCGTGTGCAATCCACCCGAACGGAATTCCCACGCTATGTCGAAAAAAAAGTACCAAAACACACAAATACAATGGTCATCCCCAGGTTTTGAAAACAACTCCCCAGGTGGGAGGAAATTTTCTCCCCGGTTAGATCTGCAGCCAAATGCAACGAACCGTGACCGCATAGCATTAGTGATTTTGAGACCCTATTCGTCTTCTGCTGGATCGCACTCCCTCTAGACGGTGGAAAGAACTTTCAGCTGCTAGTGAAGGCGTACGCAAACGGAATGTTTCTGTTCTTGATGAACACAAGATACATTCAATAGGTACAGTGGTTTGATAATTTTATTTTGCGACACTAAAGCTTATTCCCTCCGGAGCTCCACAATAGAGGTTAATCGGTAAAATGGACCGAACATGGGCAAACATGGTTCCATGGGGCACACTATAATCTTCCGGCAAAACAGTCCGTTTGCTAGTGGGATGGCAATAGACAACGACATACACACACGCGCGAGCGCACGCACACAAATAAATAAATAAAAAATCCACAAATGCCAACGGATTGTTCTTGGCCACTCATTAAATCAAGCCCGTACGATACTAAATCATAAATGGTAGTAATTTACCGGTGTTTATGGTACGGAAGGATAGTTATTAGAGTGGCTAAAACGGTTGACTTTTACGAGGTATTTATGGGTGTAAAGCGTTGAGCGAAAGGATGAAGCAGATGATGGGGATAGATTTTACGATCACCGAATCCGAATGCTTGATATAAAATGGGGAGGGCCATAAGCCAGAAGTTTTAAAACTGGAGCGCATCGATGCGTGTATAGGTGAGGCTACTGAAGGGTGGCAACAACAGTTTCTGCACTAACCCCCCAGTAGTGATTTGTGTGGAATTGTTTATTTACTTAAGCTACTATAACCATCGTCAGGATCTTAATTGCGTTCGATAACATTAATTGTGGTGTTATTTAAAGATGGTTATAAAATATTTAATATTAGTGTTTTAATTATCATAGGAAGTCTTAATACCGATACTGATTATTTGTATAGTATATAGCGTCGTAAACACTCATACATTCAACATAAGTTGTTCCATTGTCTCTTCAAGTTTCATTGGGTACTATAAACTCATATTTACATTTTTTTGTACTGTCATTTGCAGTTCTCTGAATCTTATTCCACTCCCACACTGCTACTTTTCTTGTGATTTAATAATGTCTTTAATATGCCACTAATAATACGTCTATTTTAAATAACAGATTTGAGATCCTTTTTATAATTTATAACTCGTAAATTGTTTTAACAAGAGCTGAGAGGATTTCAATTTTTGTTAAAGAATCCACCTACAAAAATTTGAAGAAAAAAAAAAACATAAATAAAATCATGTATTCATACGACTCATGTTTTTCAATAAGCAGGTTGTTCTGAGATCCACTTTATTTACTTGTTATACTAAGACACGCAGATTACACAGATTTAAAAAGTTGACAGCCCATTGATTTTTTAGCACAAGATGTTAGTTAAGGAGAATATTATTTGATTGATAGATCACATTATTCAATTGTTTTCAAATTTAAAATGCAATTAATTTTTTATAATTCAAATCAATTATTTAAATTTAAGATGCTGGACGACTCTATAGCTTTAAAGTATCAGCGATGTTTAGATTCGCGATTCGTGGAAATTCTCGGAAAATTATGTATCTCGGGGTCTAGCTACACATTTCGTTTACAGGTAGTCTCCGAAATACACGATATCTCTTATGTGTTGAAAAAAAATATTTAAGATCATTGTCGTTAAAGATGTCCCTCAAAAACTCGTCTCAAAAAACGGAACACATTACGAGCAGAACTTTTATTGTTACATGGACTTTTCGAGAATGTAGTGGTTCGCTATAATAGCTCCTAAACAACTTATAGATATTTAATGACTAAAATTAAAATTTTAAACTTTTTTTCATTCAAAACACGTTCAAAACATGTTTTTTTATTTTTTCGATATTTTAGCTAAATACTTTTAGACAATAACTGTAATCTTTGAAATATTGCTGCTATAAAAAGAAGTTACATAAAAAAGAGGCATTAATTATGAAACTATAAAGGTTATATTTAAAATTCTTGTCATAAACATTTTATAGCTTTGGATTTTAATTCGGCGAAACTAGTAATACTTTTTTATCTAATTTACTCATTTTACATCGCTTGAACCTGAAAGGTTTAAATAAGTTTAAATAAGGCTTAAATGAGTTAATTATTAAGACTTATGTCTGCAGTCCACACAGCAAAAAAAAACAATGCTTTACTCAATTTCTTACCTATCATAAGTTCTTTTTCTTAGATTTCATAAATATTTCCTTAAAATACCAAAACCAAGTCCTCAACAGATACTTTATCAATCGTCTCCTTTCCGATCTTTCTTGCAATGGGTTTATTCTTTACGCACAATATATTAAATATTCATAAGCAACAGAACCGACACACTGCTACACAATCTTACCAAAAACAACAACAAAAATGAGCTTCAATTTGACCATCGGAAAGTTGTTCGAATTTGATTGATTGAATATTTGCCACCAGGCAGCAACGGCTTCAGCAGGCACCACAAACAGCAAAGAAAAACTCGATCACGCCCGGCATACCATGGACGGATTCGGCCAGCTAAATTACCTTACGTTGCCGCATTCGGCGATCTATCAGCGGGCATCGTCAGCGGCATCACACCAAACCTGTTTCTCTGCTGTTCTATCGCATCCGAACCATCGACACACCGACTGACGGCTACCTGATTCCACGGCCACGGTTCGTACGGCGTGCAGCAAACCCATCCCGGGGAAGATGGTCCCCGGGATTGTTGCGTGTACGGCGTAGTAAACCGTTTCGCCGCCTTTCCATGAATCGGCTGCTAACTTCCACCATTCCAACTAATAATCAATCAATGTTGAATTCGTCATCCTCCTTTCGCACGCAAACGTAGTACCTATCGCCACACGAAACGGCGCAATACGACCAGCGCACTCCTGTCAATTGGTGTTTGGTTGTATGGGAGCCGTGCTGCCCCTTGAAGTGTGCTTGTTCTCGAGGCGTGTGCCTACCGGAGGCTATCCGATCAGGTTGGTATAACATTTTCCACCGGAGCATATAACATTCGGATTGGATAAATGTGGCAAGGGGTGAGGAGGAGAGATGGAAGGGAGGTAGAAAAAGCCATTAGCGACGGCGGGTCGGGTCGGGTGGAGTCGGAAAGATAGAACACAATTAGGTGACCGCTCCGCGAGCCTCGTTTGGAGTCAATCCTCGGGAATGGGTGTAATTCGTTCGTTAGTGGGTAGTGGTCGCGTGATCCAAAACCCCGAAAGCCACACGCGGCCCCGGAGGCGCGTGAAGGAAAGCGTTGTGAAGCTGGACGTCTTCTTTATCTTTCGCAAAGTCGTTTCCCTCTAGCGAGCTGGATGAGCTTCCCATGGGCACAAAAGTTGTATGGCCTAGTACGGTGCGACAGAGTGGCATGGGTGTGAGGTGTGTGGAGGAAAGATGAAAGAGAAAAAAGTATATGGAAAAAGACGACGAAAGGAAAGGGCAGAATAAAAAGATAAAACTTATGTTTTCCAAACCGGAGCAGTTGGGGCACCGTTGGGCATTGTGTGGCAGCGTCAAGCTTCTACCACCCCTTCGGGGAGTCGGGTGATGGTGCAGCATAATAATTTAGTTTTCAATGGGTTGGCCTTTTCCGCATCAGGTTGCTGCTGGATTCGTTTATTTCTCGTTCTTGCGTACCTTCACGCCATTCCTTCGGTTCACAAACCGCCACAAGCGTAGCCGAGATTGAGTCTCCCGGCAGCGGACCGAGAAAAAGAACGAGAACGAGTTTTGGTGGACCATTGGCGTGATTGTGTCTCGGCGTAGACTAAATTCGTATGTAGCGTTCCGAAGTAAATTACTGCCATTACGTTCTACTGCATCGCGGGAGGAACCAACGCCCGTCTGCTCCAATACCGAACTCATCGAATGAAGTCAAAGAAGAAAGTCACCAAACGTCCCACTGAATAAAGCAGCACACCGAGCAGAAAGTGTATCAAAAGATTACGATGCAATGTCGCAAGAAGTTCGAAAATTAATTTGCTTAATACTAACTCGCATTCTTTTAGGGGCTTTAAACTTCCAAAAAGAAGTAAAAGGAAAACCTGTCACAATTAACAGCATTTAGCTGTTGCTGACATTTGCTTATCGAATGAAGGACCGGTCCAACATTGCTGCATTCGTTTTTTGTTTGTTTGTTTGTGTCTGAGAGGTTTGTTCCGAGCAATGGTACCAGTTTGATATTGTTACCCCGATCACAAATTAGCCTGTTCGACCACGGAAGCGATTCCTTCAAGGAATAAGTCGGTGGAGTTGTCCGAAAAGTATCCACACACTGCAAAATGCCACCGAAAGCGGGTTTTAGTTTTGTTCTTTTTTTGAAGAGATATGTAAATTAATATTCAGTAGTAGCCTTGTTGGCTTATCGGCTTGGAGCAAGGTATTTTTTTCGTTGGAGAATGTATTTTTTTTGCTTTCATTTTGCGATTTTATTGCTTCGTATATTTTATTGAATTTTGATTTTTTAAGCATGATTTGTTTATTTTGCATTAGTTTAGAATGCAACTTGAAAATGGTTTTGCATAAAAAGTAGGTTAAAATGAAAAAGTCCTCAAACAATCTTAAATATTTGAATAATCAAAACATTGTCATTTTTTCCTTTATTTCTTCTATGAAAATATGTTGTTTATCAATGAATCAATTTGAAACAATTCTTTTTAAGGCATTTTTAATTCAACTTCTATTTTTTTAAATACTTTTCTGTTTTTTTTTTAATTATTAGGTTTTTAACCTTAGCAATACGGTCAGGCCGTTCTTTATGAATAGAAAAAAGGTCTTAATTGTTTAATGTTGAATTTTGTTAACATTTTGTGTAAGTTTGTAACATTGTTTCGTTCACTATTTATTTAATGCCTGTGTACATGCAAAAGTAGTTCGGTTATATATCAGTTCAGTTCAGGGCGATTTTATTTACAAAAACTTATTGATTTTTTTCCAGTAATTTATAGTTTTTTCCTGGCCAGTATATTTGTGGGGTACTTTGAACATTTTAAAACAAAATTCTGATCTTTAAAATATGTTTTTTATGATTTTTTTAATTGCATAATACACTTAGATGGTAAAGAGATTTACATTATTTGATTTTTCAACACTAGTGTGTATTGAAGCGCTTAATGCTTTTGAAAAAAATTAATATTATTTTTATATCTATCGTTTTATTCTATTTTCAATCGTTTTGCAACAGTTTAAGTTCTGCTTGTGCATTAATTTTTTGAAGAAATAATTTTTTCCAATGCCTTTTTAATTGTTTTGCTGCATATTGATAGCAAGAAAATTTTGAGAATCAATTGTTTAACCTTGTTTTTATCAACAAATCAAATTGCAAATTAATTCACCTAAACTATTGCCAAATCAAGTGATTGTATTATTTCCAAAACCTTAACTTCAAAATTGAATCAAAACTATCAAATTACAAGTTTGAGATTGGTTCCGAACAAAAGAACATGCACTGTGTAACAATGTTTGACAAAGTTTAATCATGTAACGAACCAACTCTCGGTGAGTCATTTACATCTTGCGGTAAGTATGAGTCACAAAGAAACCGACCTGGGTCCGTTCGTCCATAAGCGACCACTTAACACTGATCGCTTCCTTTACAACAAAATTCCCATCAGTCCCAACAATGGAAGGATCCTCCAATCATCACCATCACTTATTGTTCTAGAAAAACTTCACCTATCTAACCGTACCGATTCGGTGGTTTTAGTTTTTCACTCCAGCACCAAGACCAGCGTAATCCTGCTCGTTCTGTAATTTAAACACATTCGTTCCTGTGTTCCGTTCCTGCACCGTACCGGATTACACGTTTTGATGGTCACTCGTGCGACGTCTCCATGGACGACGGACAAAAAGCGGATTTCTGGTCGCCTTCGTGGTCAGGAAACACCATTAACCTGTTCCGTGCGCAATCTTATCTAAATGAGAATAGTTTTCGGATGTCTTCGAACACCGTTGCCGAAGTTGTTGCGTTCGGAGCTCGACTTTCTCGGAAGATTGGAAGGAAGAATGAAAAGTTGAACCATCGTGTGGAAATGTCAACCATAACAACCGGGACCCGAGTCACGGGATGGAACGTGCAAACGGAGTCATCTTCTTTCTCATTACCGTAGCCACCGCTTGGGATGGTCACTCACCAGTCGCAGAACAATCACGCTGACGACACGCGGACGATAAAGAGGTCAGCGCTGCGGATTGGATAGATCAGCGCAAAACAAGGTCTTCCAATTCTCGAACTTTCCGGTGTAGTCTGACAACTCGCAGTGGACAAAATGAGGAAGCAAAACAAAAAAACTTCAATCTGGCTTAAATAGCACTGACATTAATCAGCAAGTAGCTTTTGTAGCTGTGTCTGTATCAACCGGAAGGTCCACGAAAAAGGTGAAAATGGCAAGGGAAAAGATTGAACGTGAAAGCGCGAAAAATGCATAATGGTTTGGCACAAGTGTCGTCCATCGTGCGTAATCAAACCAACTGCAACAACAACGACAACAAAGTGGGATAAAACTTGGAAAAAGAAACAAACAAAAAATCAAACAAACACACAGCCACACATGTGGCCCGAAATCGATGCTTATTCGGGTCAGCCCGTAAAGAAGAAGCTTTAATTAGCTTATGGTTCATTTCCTCAATGTTCGACCACGCGACCATTCGTGGGCACCCTTTACGGCGTTACCCTGTGATGGTCCCGATTTGCGCTAATGGAATTATTGCAGTCTTTTTCAATTAGTCCACCACGTCCGATTGAACCGTCGATCGCGTCGATCGAAACTGTGTTTTTTGGGAGGGTGATAAAAACAAAGGGAATGGAACCGGAGGGCTTCCAGTGTCCAACCTCTGGGGACAACAGTGTTCTTTTTGTTGTTAGTTTTTTTGGTACGGTCGTCTGTCAAACTGAAAGTGGTCATTAAGAGATGACCCGTTTTTTCCTAGCCCCATTGCTTGATACATGCGGGCAAAGTTCTTCGCATGCCTCTGTGGCTCGGTGGAGTTGGTGAATGAGATGAAAACAAAACAACAGCTAGGGGAAAAAAAGATCCAAAAATCCACATCCACATGGGTCCCAAATTGACAAGGAATGCATCCATACAGGGTGCTTCGTGGTTCTTAGTAAATGTTTGAATAAATCAGTAATAAATAATAAACTTTCTTCATTAATTTTTTAAACTGTACACTACTCAAATTCACATTTAAGACATTGTCTTAAATTTGAAATTATTTTCAAAAAACCAAAAAATACAATCAAATCAACCTTCAAGTCTTCAATAACCCTGTTATGCTAACTTTAAAACTCGAACGAAACAGCGCATTAGGGTGAATGGCGGTCGCTCCACAAGAGGAAAAAAAATAAAGCAAAACCCGAAAATGTATAGAATTAAACAAGACTACGACGCTCGAATAGCAGCATCCTCTATTTCTTGAATTCCGCTCGGTTTAGCATTAGTAGCATACATTCTCTTCCACCAAGCGTAGAAGTTTGCTCTCCCCGTATTTCCCAATGCCCTTCACATCAACCCGCTTATGCATCTTAATGAAATCAATTCAAGACAGAGCAACATGCTTCAAAGTCAAAATGAATCTAACGCAACTCGCAATCTGCTTCGCTGGTTACAGTTTCTTCGATACGAAATCGAACTTTGAAGTGTTCTTCGCCGTCGTTCGATAATTGTATGTATGTGCGGCTCAAAAGGGAAACCATGTCTCGATGGTGACAGTTGAGTTCTCTACTTGAAACGAGTCGTGTTTAGATGCTCGGTTGGCTGTTTTAGGGGGGAATCTTGGAACGAAATCACTGCAACCGCTTCTCAAAATTAGGAGAAGATCTATATTCTGAGTCGTCTGTTTGCTATTGGAAGAAGTGACAACTAACCGACAGTAGGTTTCATGAACAATGTCACGGTATTTAATGCATGAAAATACATGCATCTGAACAGGTTTTGTGGAACTCACTAAAAGCGTGCTAAATAGACGTGGCATCAGAAGAACTTCCAATGTCCATTAATTTTTTCCCCATTTGCAAACCAAAGAACAGTTTTAGAAACTGTCGCTATACGCGGCCAACTTCAATTATTCTTACCTCTTACTATTCTTACCTTAATTCTCAAATATGTGCCTCTTCGTGTCTAATTCTATGCTATTCGACTCCACTCCACTTAGTGGCGGTTTTCAATATTTATAACGGACGACCGCAATCAACGCTCGGCATAGTATTTCTCTCTAATAAACACACTCTGAAAGGGTCCATAATGAAGGGGGGTTCGTCTGCCTTTCTGTTTGCCTATATTTTCTCAAGGTATTCTTTGAACGGTTCAACCGAGATTGAGGGAATGAATAAATCTAATTAAAGGTTACACCGCCATGAGTGGTGCCCGTACCACGTCCACCGTGTAAATGATTTTTTCGTTGGACAGCCAAGGAATCTGGTCATCAGTCGTCACAATTCGAATCCCAACATTAAAAAAGATCGAATGAAACATGGGTTTTAAATCAGATCAAATCTCTTCTCAACACCCTTTCAAGATATTATCTTTACATGCAGTACACACATGCGTTACACTGCGGTGCTGTGCGTGTGTGTTCTTAAATCACACCGTAATATTTACGATTGTTTGAATGGTAACCCCACGTGAACGTCCGGCCGTGTTCGAGTGCTCCATTTTGATGCCCGAATTCATTCGCCAGGGCGAACTCTAGTGTTATTCTTTGACTTTTTGGAGGAGGGTTCCAAGCGGAGCAAGAGCTTTGCGTGGGTTCTCTAGCTTTCGAGTGTGTCCAGTAAACAATCGGATCGGGTATTTTTTTTCTGTCGTTGAATTGCTCCTTTGATAGAAGGTTTAGCGCGTGTCCCGTGCTTCTAGTGGGTCTCTTAACGTCACTCAAACACGTCGCCTTCCTTTTTTGCGCTATGCAAAAAAATAACCTGAGAGCCACTAGTTGAACCATACATGAACCGGTTTTCTTCCTCAGGCTTAAGTCGACCGTTGCAAAAGTCTACGTAGCAACATAGTTTTTTTCTGTTTCGTTGTTGCTTGTTGTTTTGTTCTCTCTTTCTCTAGTTCTTGTTTCATTCACGGTCGCATACACAATCCCGAATCAATATGATTATCTCTAGGGGTGGTTGAATGAATGGTTCCAACGGAATGCATACAGTCCGAGAGGTATGGGAAGAAGAAAGAGATTGTGACCATTCATAAGATTCAGGTTTGTTGGGTGTATTTTTTACCCTCTCCTTACTTCACGTCGAACTTTGCCATTCCTTGTGATTGAAGAGCAATTCTTTCTGCGTGTGTGTGTGTTTTTAGTTTTTATTTTTTTTCATAAGTTTTCATATCCCTCCGGTTTTACCGGGCAAACACCGACAGTTGACGTACCAACGTACACCGGCAAGAATGAAGTTATAAATAGTGCAAGAAAACGGAAAGGATACTGCGCTGTGGGGTTCGATTTGGTTTCATTCATAACTTTGCCACCGTAACCACTTCCTTAATTTTAATTCATTTATTCCACTGCATGCCTTTTGGGAACGGTGCGTGATCCTATGGTGAGTGATCTTCAATGGATTTTTCTTCGGTTCAAAAACTGATTTTTTATTCTGCTTTTATTCATAAAGTATAACGAATATCATATTTTTGTACATGTTGAACAATAGACACAATTTTTCTTTAAGTGATTCCGGTTTTATGAAAATTATATAAAACAGGCAGAAAGTGTACACGGAGAACGAAAGAGACTTAAATGCCAGAATTTAGAACTTTTTTAGGTTAATTTCAAAAATTTAATCACGTTGTAAACACCAAAAGGACTTGAGACAACAGTTTAAACGTAAAAAAGCTGAGAAAGATTTTTTTCCGTTTGTATAATATATGTGAATTTGAGTATATAACTAAGTTGAATGTTTAAATATAATATTCAATGTGTATGGTAGATTATTCTGAATGGTCTTCTGAATTTACTTGTTAACTTCTTTCAATTCTTTAATCATGCTTTCAGTAAGCTGGCACCTTTTCTTACTACCCATCATTGATTTTTTTTCTTATCTTGAGAGCTAATTGCTAAGGCATAAATTGAAAATCGAATTAAGTAAACTTTACTTTTTTTAATAAAAACTATGAGCAAAAGATATAAAAAACGCATGTAAAGAAAAAAATAAAAAAAGGATGCTGTTTCATGACCATGTCATGTTTTTCGCGTTTAGCATCAGTGAAATAGTTTACTTGCATCTTCGTAACAGTCATGCGACAAAAAAGCACTTTCGTTTGAAAAGAAAATGATCACCTTCGGTTTCCTTCCAAGTGTGCCGCGTCATGAAAGCTTTCCCACTTCACCTAAACTTTAAACTCATCCCAACTGTTTGTTTTTCCTTCTCCAAAAAGCGTTTGCACTACTTTCGCTTCTAACATTCTCCCTTCGTTCCTGTTCCCATTTCTGTAATCGAAAGCTAAAAAGGAAATTTACTTCTAAATAAACGCCGGCAACTATATTTCATCATGTCCCGTCGCCGTACATTTGTCCAGTCACGGTTACGAACGTCTTACTCGATGAGTTCGATGAGCTGACGTTAGATTACACGTTGTAGAAGTAACTGCTTTACCATCATTCACACCACACGGTTCAGAAGCTCATCCACTTCCAGTAAATGCAAGTGAAATGCAACCATGTAGGAAGATGAAAAGAGAAATAAAGTCTTTCATGTCTCGGTAAAGTAATTTGAGCAAGAACGAGGAACTAGCTCGTAAAATACGCAAAACTGCGTAGCGCTTCTTGTAGTAAGGTCAACTCCATGTGTGGAAGCGTGGACGTAACAAAACGCCAACAAACGAAGCAGATGAAAAACAAGCTCCGCTTAAAGGTATTACCGTTCAGTTGGTCGATTCATCAAGTCGCCTTCACGGACTGGATCTGGATCGCTGGATCCACAGAAAATCCACAGCTCATGCTGTGTGGTGCTTTGTGGTGGTAAATTTATGCTGCCACACAACCACCACCAAACAGCAAACCATGAACCATGTGAACTGAAGTCGTCAAGCCACCTGTCGAATATCGCGTGCCCGTACCAGCCACGACCCGCGGAAGAAGCGTTAACGAAGAAAATTAAGACGACTGCAGCAGGTCTCTTCATTCTGAACCTGTCCAGGTTCCCCACCGTTTGCTAGAAACGTTTCCGTACGCGGTTTCATTCTTTTTCCCAAACATCGGTAGAAGATTTGCGAGGGAACGCTAAGACAGGGAGAGAATGAAAAACGTGCTTACCGGTAGATCGGGATGACTCAGTTTAAAAAAAAAAGGGAAATGGTGCCCGTATTTCAAATGGCAAAGGATCGTGAATGGAAGCGTAAAGAAGGGACGCTCGGCACGGTGGCAATGTGCGTTAGGTCAAGTGAAAAAAGTGCCAGGATGCACTTTTGGACCAACAGTTACGGATAAATGGTGCCATTTACAATCGTAGCGGGAGGTCGACAAAGACTTATTAGCCAGCTCATTACAAAGGTAAGGAAAGGGAACAAAAAGCCATTGGATTGCTTTACGTTGCCATCGCTCTTAACGGTAGATGGATGCGACAGGTTTATGGAAATCATTTTAACCTTAAATTTAAACCATAAATTACATTTTTAGAGTATGCACATAAAATACCGAAACATTTCAATTTTAATATAGAGTTTATAATTATTCTTGTTACTTTGCTGTAAATTTAGAATAATTAATTTTAAAATTAAATTAGATACTGTGTGCCTATGTTTCTTATAACTGTTTCAATCATCTAACTTTGTTCCAATAAACAATATAACAACATTAAAAACAGTTAAACATCTTGCTTGGCGTTTCTTGTTTTAATACTTCCTGTTCTAACAATTTGTAATGGTTTAATTTACTCTGCCATATTCTTAAAAAATCAACAATTTTATTTTACTTTTGAAATTAGAATGTACCATTTTGTTTCGTTCATTCTTTGCTTTACGTGTTCATTTGTTAAATGTTATATTTTTGTTATTTGTGTTTTTTAGTTTACTGGTTTCTTGTTATGTTTTATGTTTATTCTTTAAATAAAATATATGTAATATCAATTTCTTTTCATTACATATCTATTTTAATTGCAGTTTCTCTCTTTATGTTCTTCTCTTTCTATGGCTTTTGTATATTTTTGTGTATTTTTTATTCTATCATCTTTTGTAAAATATTTTTCAAAAAATAAAAACTAACGAGACCTTGGGTATACTGTCTAAACTTAAGCCTTTAGATCAACTGAATCGGTTCACAGTAAGCAATAAAATTTGTCAAAAAAAAAGAAAGTTTCTACTCCCATCAGTAGGGAATATACCCACATCCATAACCCTGTAAGCTGCTTTCGAACAAAACATTCTACCCTTAGGAAACGATTTCCGATAAAGCTTAGGACAATTTAGAACTCTTCCACCTCGCCCATCGATCTACCCAAAATCCCTCACAGCCGATGGCTCAATCGATCCGAAACCGATCAAAGAAGGCGTCAAAAGCGGCAAAGGGCACAAAGCGATGAATACGCGCACTTGGAACACAAAGTTCATCAAACAATAGAAATGGACCATGACGCATCGCTGCGGAAGCGGAAAGGACGAACCCTGGCGTTCTTGGGTCGGGGTGAGATACAAAAAAAAACCCTAGTTGGTTAAAACTAGGCCCCGTTGCGTTGGACATGATGTTTGAGATGTTTTTTTATATTTTAAGCTGAGTTTTTTTTCGCTTTCTGAGCCACGAAAACGCAAGTAAGGACATTTTAACTGATCCTTTTTTGAAGGAAGTGGGTTTTTTTTCAACCGCTCGGTCAAAGGTTATTCGCTTCCCGTGTGTTGTCCAAATGTGCTGTGTGTTTGTGCATTGAGTAGAAAGCAAAGAATTCCCGCGATCGGTTCTAGGGCGAAAGAATATTCTGCCCCCAATGTCCAAGCACATAGATGTAGCTCCGGAAGGAATTGAGTCATAGGTTGGCTCGGTTTCGGTACAGGAAACAGGATAAAAATCAACAAAGCAACGGAAAATTTGTCTAATCATGGTCGAAGATTGAGATTTTAATCTTTCACTTTCATCCTCACGCACAACAATGGCGCGAGACCCGGCGGAGACCCCGGGCTCTTTAACCGCATTGGCTTGCTACCGTAGATCAATCATCGTGATGTTTCTTTCCCTTCCGTATCTTTTCCTTATTAGCCGGTGATTTCGGTTCCATGCATATAGCTTTTAGTCTTTCGTGCCTTTTGCTGAAGGTTAATGTGTTTACGCGAAGTGATAGCAAAAGCGCCTTCCAAGAAGACAAGAAGCTAGTATAAAGCTATTTTGTACTTTAAAGGAAGGTAAATATTATACCGAAGAAATGACAAACTTTTTTATGTCTTGGATTCACACCAAAAAAAGTGATCATCATATATCGATCCACTGCACCAAACTCATCAAAACGATATCAACAGTTATGAAAGAAATTATTTCAAACCTTCAACCTCTTTCCCGGTTCTCTTCACTCGTTCATCTTCAGCAGCAAGACGTTTCCCTTTCTCTCCTATTCTTCTTCTCGGGCTCCCACAAACCGCAAAAACCACGGAAAACGATTATTAACCAAATTTGCTTCGCTATCCTTGTAGGTCTAGCCACCTTGATCGGCCATATGTTTCGCCTTCACGTACCAGGGGGATCGACTACAGGCGGAATGTGTTTCTACCATCAACAATAACCCCTTCAGTGGAACGAAATCAATCCAAACGGACGTTTGGGTGTTCGGGAAAAAATTTCGATGGCGCAAGACGTACGCCATCGGTTTTTGGCATCGCGGGAGGGATTTGACTTTTTTCCCCTTCTTCCTTCATCTTCCATACCACAGGTTTTCACTTTTAATCAAAATGTTATTTTTCTTTTGCAAGCGTTCGCCACGGAACACCCAGGGAGAGCCGCAGCCCGATTTCCCATCGTGTACTGCCGAAAGCGTCATAGTCAGTACGTCATGAGTTGCGGTAAGTGGGCAAGAAGCTGTGCCAAGGGGTTTGGTAAAAAGGGCTTTCGACCATCAACCGTTCCTCAGACTGTGGCTAACTTCGTGGTAAACTCGCATGCTGTTCATGATTTTGAGGGCATGTTCTGTTGAGTCATGCACCAGATGAAGACGGTGGATGATGGAGTAATGAATCTAATTAATAATTTATTGTTCCCTCTTTAACATCTTAATCTGGCTAGCTGGCGCTGGGTTTTGCTGATGGGTGGTATGCACGAATAATGTACTGCTCTCTGTGTGTTTGTGTGTGTGTCTCTGGCCAGGGTAGACTTTGATCTGCGCATTAATCCACAGAAACAAAAGTGTGCGTTAAAGTGAAAACAAAACTTTTTGCTGTAATGAACGATTTTTGGCTTTGTGATGGTTGATCAGGATTATGAAAGGTTATGAGATGAAAAATTAAATTGAGGAATATTTATTGCAAAATGGAAATTATATCATGAATCCATGTTTTCTTAGCCCTTTCTGCCATTTTATTATAAAAATATAAATTTTTAGTGGATCCAATTAGCGGTAAAAACATTCCAAACAAGCACCTAAGGTTTCCAACTGGTCACTACAAACATTTATGGCTATTTTATGGTGTTTTGAAGGAGTATTAAACACCTTTTGTTGGTGGTTCTGTTCATTATTCTGATCAGTTTCAGACGAGCTCAGTGTTTGAAATTAGATGTAACTGAACATCCATATTGACTGTATTGGAAGCATATGTAAATATTTAATATTACATTAAAGTAACTCATAATAAACGATTTATTTACTGTCCCACCACTATGATGGTAGCATACTTGTGGATAGTAATTTATTATATCATTATCATCGTCATTTGTGTTCTATTACTTATCCCAATTCTTCATATCTTTAGTAAAAAGGATTAAAAGTTGTAAAAATATAGTTTTCATTGAGAATTTTTTTTATTATTCCATAATCACGTCCTGAATCATATTAAAAGATGGGTTTTTCTCAGCAATAAAAAATAAATCTACATAAAAAATTAAAATAATTAGCATTTCTTGTATTGAATAAAAATTAAGTGCTCTATTCACAAAATTTAAATCATTTACGCGTAACATTTCCGGTAGCAAAACGCTTATCTGATAAACAGCGTTTAAAATTCTCCTTCTTGTTCTTTGCAGTAGTTAATCTGTGGATAACTTCCAATCGTTCACTTTATAGCTTCATTGGCAATAGTGACGGCACGATATTCGATGCGTTCTGCTACGTCTATTCAAAGTCCTTCATGTCTACATCATCCCTGCCGCTCTCGCTCCCTCACACGATAGAAACATTCAGATCAACGATTATCATATCTAGGCATCAGCTTTTCCTTCTAATTTATGTTAAATACCTGACCCGCTGTTATTTCAATGGACGATTTTTGTGGCTTCATTCGGGCCACGAAAAGACGTTCGACGGATACGGGGCGGGTTCGAAACGATACATTCCTACAAGGCACTTCGCATGCGAAGGGAGAGAAACACGTGAATCTATTAATGATTCATAAACACGACAACACTCGCAGCAAAGCAGTTGCCACAACTTATGCACCAAGTGCCCGGAGCGTTGCCGTTTTGAGGGACGCTGCTAACCCGGAGTACCTTCTGGGTTGTCAACCGTTTTGCTGGATCTCGCAGCACCTGTCGTCTGGTAAGGGAGTAGGGATCACCGGCGGTTAATAGCTAGATTTCGATAAGAATGGAACTGCCGGTTCATTAAACGGTTTTTGGCTGCAAGAGCTACAAAACAATTTTTGCCCAGAGCGGTCCGTGCCCGATGGGCGGTCGAAAACAAAACCTTCCGCTCGGTCGTGGTGCGGGTTCCCCTTGAACATCCCTTAAACAAGCTGAAGGAGGATGGTTAGTTCATTCCATCCACGCGCTACGGTAAAACGGTGACATCCAGCAAAACAACGATCAGCACGATGATGATGATGATGATGAGACGATTATTATTATTTCCTTCATTGCAACGGCAGTGGTCACAATTTATGCAGATGTTGTAGTGCGGCACCCGTATAGGACGCGATTCATATTTTAGCGCCCACACAGTGGACGTACCAGAGCTTGCTCCTATTGCTGGTGCGGAACGGGGCTGATCCGGGCTAGGATGACGGCATGATTATTAACACGGGAACAAATGCAACTTTTTTTTTAATTTTTTTGCTTCCGTTCGACGAGCGTTGCATCAGCACGGCAACTGCGGCGTCGCAAGAAAGAAACGATTCTGATCGATCCGGATATCTCGTCAGCTTCGTCTATAAGACACAACCTTAAACCATCGCACCAAAACGCGCCTCTGATGGACCTTATTGAAAATTGAATAAAATATACGAATTAACGATCGCCAGCTTCTTGGGATGATTTTGTTTCAATATTTTACTTGCCTGTTTCTATGAAGTCAAACCGTCTGTGTGTCTACAGTGGCCCCATACACCGAACTACTTCACAAAGATCGGCCAAGAAGACGGAGCACAAATCGAAACCCAAACCACGGCGAAACATTGCCCGAGGGTTCGCATTTGATTGTCTCCAAAACACAACAAAAAAGCCACTCTTATAGACACGTTGGACAAGCGGAGTTTAAGACACCCGTGTATTGAACATGGGAACAAATGGAACGGGAAACAGGAAACATGGCAAAGGAAACGAAACAAAAGTATCACAAATATAAAATCACCAAATCGCTTGTAATCGTCGCGTGGGCGATGCTCGTTTCTTATTTTTATTTTTACTTTGAAGGTGTTGCTTACGGATCGTAAGAGTGAGCTAGTGCTTTTTTTCTTTTTTTTTCTTTTGTGGTTCACCTTTTTGTGTTTCGTTTTTTCCGGTTTTTCGTTATGTATTGAAATAAAAGCAAACAGTTTTTCTTATACATTACACCTATTTAGTATTATTTAATTTAATTTTTAAGTAATATAAAATAATAAACAATTTATAATTACTTAACTTCTTTATTTTATCAGTAAATCATTTTGTTTTTCTTTTTTTGTCCTTCTAACCATATCGATTTGACTTTGATTCCATTTGCTACTAACGACCCAACAACAGTGCTATTATTCCACATCCAGTCTGGTTGATTTATGTTTTTGAGCTCGAAAATTAATCAGCAATTACTACGAACTTTTGGCTTTGCCTTTTCGCTGGAAGGAGGAAAAGTTTTTCGCATCTTTTCCTGCCCCAAACCCTCGAAGTCGGGTCTGTACCCAAGAAGGTGTTTGTTTGGTGCACTTGGGGAAATACAAAAACTCAACACAAAACACCGACCGTGCAGTGTTACAGTGGTGCTTCGTTCGCCAACCGTTCGCGAGCGGTGTGTGTGTGGCACTTTATGCTATTGCTTAAAATAGCACCCACTGTAAGGCGCGTACCGGGACGCCTGTGAACACGGTGAAGTAATTAATAGACAAGATTAAGAAGAATTATTACTTTTTCTTGATGCTTGTGTTGGTGTTTTTTTGTTGTTGCTTTCCTTCGACTGACGCGAAATGGTGCGACAAGCAAATGGTTCTTAGTGGAGTGGCAGATAGAAACAAAATAGTAGAGGAAAAAAAAGTTCTCCATTTCCATTCCAAGTCCCCATTTCGTGTGGTGCTTTCTAAGTTTAAGGGGCCAAGCTTTTGCTGGAACGATCGCTGTTTCGAGCGGCTGCACTGATTAGCGTCGACGCATGTGTACGCATACTTTTTCTTTTCCATTTTTGCTCGCAAAGTTTTCTTTTTTTTTCCTTTATTGGATTATGAATCTGTGCTGGGTTGCGAAGGAAAATTGCTCCCAGTGCATTGTTACCATTTTGCTACCACATAAATCTGGCTCCCGAAAAGTAGAAAAGCCACCATCAGCGACAGTCTAGTCGTTAAAGTTAGCAAAACTCTATCGATCCGTGAACACAACTCTAAATCTCACTTTTATGACCCGGCAGGAGCTGACAGTCTGTCTCAATGCCGGAAGGGGTTTAATACTTGTATTAGTTTTTTTGCTCCCTACAGCTTGTAATAATACTACTAGAGGCAGTGATTTATTGGCGGAAATTGGTCAGCACTGTTGGGCGGTTTGGTGTCTAACCATGTCCTTTAATTGTAGCGCAAGCCAAAATGATGGCTTTGATTGGATGAAATTTAGTGCTGCAAGTGATTGATTTTTATTAATATTCGTAGTTGTAGTACTATTTAGTTTGCTGCTTTGTACTATTTTACTGGCTGAAAATATCCTTTCTAATGGAGGCATTTAATACAGGAAAGCAATCGAAAATGTCAAAACATTATTGGCATACTTCATTTACTGGAATTGCTGTAGTATCAATTCACTGTCTTACATCTGTACGTATACTTTAACCACAGTGCCAATCTATTTCTGACCAGAAATAACCCAGATTTCTCAGAATGATGATGGAAAATTCAATCTAAGGTCGTAACTTCCACTAAGAAGCTTTGCTTGAATCGCAGGGTAGAAAACTAAGGAGTTTGGAGATGGAAGCTACGCGGACTATCAACTCAGCGTTAATCCCGAACTTGCTGAACATTGGTGATATAGATCATTTAAACAATTCAGTTATCGTTGAATATCGGTAGGTAGTTACTGCAAAATTGACAATAATATACATGGAATGTTTTCATATTCAATTTTATAGTTGCAATACTCTTATATGTTTTTTTTAATCGAAGAGTGTACCTTCATAAGGACCAACCTTTTAGACCTGCCTAGCAAGAGTTATCAGACACAGAGTACAGTAAAATTTGTTAAATCTCATACGGAATAAACTTTCTTCGAGCTCCAGAACCAGCTGCAGGATCATCCACAAAAGGTATTAGACGTTAGTCTGGCTATGTCCATCTCCTCCTGCACCGGTTACTTATAAGCCTTAGAGACAAGATCTTGGTCTCAAGTAAAAAAAGCGATGATGTGAATGACAAGAACTGTTGGACTCTCATGTTTTGAATTACAGAGGATCTGTAAGATGATCTCTTTATTGTTGACGTCATTAGAATGACATCAGACGATCAAACGTCAAAGTCTTTTGATACTGTTCACAAAGACAAGAAGCGACGTCCGTTAAGTACTCGAAATTCTGAGTTTATTCCAGCATGGAAGCTTAGACGTAAGGACCTGTAGCCAGAAAACTTCCCATTTGGCTATAAAAGCAATTTTGATCATGATATGCCCTGTTAAATAGCTTTGTTTTACTGGAATGGACTGTTTGGAATGAAACAGCTAAATTTGTTTTGTATTCGAAACCCTGTATATTTTTGATTGCAGGAATTTAATTTCAATAATACAATTTTTGTTTCAAATAATAAATTTCTTTTGACTGAAATATTATTTAAAATTATTTTTAACGAAAACATTACAACAATTCAAAATTTTATACTCCAAAAACATCGCATACTTATTTTTCCAGCTTTATTTATGTAAAAAAAATTGGTCAAAACATTACCATTCGTTTTTCATTCACCGTTTTATCAAAGCAATTTAAACACAGATAACATAACGGAGAATTTATCCTTTCACAAATGTTCTACAGTAATTCAATTGAATTGAATACCAAAACGAAATAGTCAAACACTCAACGAATTATTATTCAAATTCCAAACCTAACACACAAACACCCTTTTCGATGTCAAAACGAAAAAAAACGAAAAGATTTGCAATGTTTCGTTAGTTTTCCAATGAATGTTGAATGCATCTTGCACGCTTTTATATTTTGCAAACGAATTTCTGGCAGAGTGGCAAAACATTTCCACCCTGGCCAAATAAAATGCCGTTCCATGAATAGCAGTAGGTAGTGTATGTACATTTTTCACAAATAATTGGCATTTGCATCAAGTGCATCGGGCA
Organism: Anopheles funestus; assembly: GCF_943734845.2. Classification (NCBI taxonomy): domain Eukaryota; kingdom Metazoa; phylum Arthropoda; class Insecta; order Diptera; family Culicidae; genus Anopheles; species Anopheles funestus. Next base: position 74,466,051 of record NC_064599.1, on the reverse strand, counting down.
TCAAGTGGAAATCGGCGAACGGATGAAATTATCTTTCACCGTTTCACCGAGGGTAGCAATTCAAATTGGGATTGAAGGTTGAAATTTTCATTTTAAAATCAATTGCATTCTTTTACAAAACCATTTCATTGGAAGGAGAGAGAACAAAAAAGGACGGTTCATATATGAGTTTTCGTAGCTCAAACAACTTGCATGAGTTTTCTCCTTTTGTACCACATTTTGTGTTACTAAAACACACAAAAAATTATACATTTTCCGTTGAAATATTAACCATAATGGCAATTTGAAGACACGGTTTTACGTAACGATAGGGGTTTGTGATCGTTGGAAGCTTTTTTTTATTGTTTCTTAAAACAGAAAATGATAGAAGCAGCCAGCTTTTAAGTGAACACACCAACGCAGCATTTGTTGAAGCCAGTCGCTGAATGATGTGCCGAAATGTGTGTCCCGTCAGTTTCTGTCCAACAGCAAACGACCATCGGGAGCTATTAATAAGACGAAGGCGTACGCTTTGAAAGCTGCCACACGTCTTTAGACGGGATCGGGTGGGCTGCAACTTGATTGTGGTGGAAGAGGGGGCGAAGGGGTCGGTTGGGAAGGTGGGGGCGAGAGATAAAGAAATAATAGCATATGACAGCGTCGAATCGAACGAGATGAAGTATGAAGGTGCGCACGGTTGCGTCGGCGGGTGCTTAATTTTATGAAGCTTCCAAATCCACCAAAAAGATGGCGAACCTCAGCCACCCCAGGGCCACCCCAATAGCACCGGCTAAACTTTCGAGGCTGCGTGTGTTTTTATTAAGGGTTTTTTTTTTTGTTTTACGTTTGGACTGTTTTCTCTCCCCCTTCATCTTCTTCTGATGTTGCCTTTTGCTAAGGTTTTACTTACTCACTTGGCCGGTCGCTTTCGCAGTGCGTTCATATTTTTTGGGGAATGATGGGTCGTAAACAGTTGACCCGGGATGGGTAAAAAAAATACGAGCCGTTGCACGATCGTTGATCTTCATGCGTTTGCTGAGATTCATTCATTTTTGGTTGCGTCTCCTTGAGCGTATTTTATTTACGCATAAAATTGATTAAATGGGCAGCAGCAGCAGTAGCGCTGATGGCGATGGGACATCCCACCCTATCCGGTCGGTGTCATCCTTGTTCAGTTGCAACACGATCGTCGGTTTTTTATTAATTTCAAACAAAAAAATTTTAAATGGAAATCAAAAACTAAAAAAGAGCCAAATATTTGTTACTCAGTTATGTTTTTTGATGATTAAATGATTAAATGACTAATTCGCTCTTAAAGGTTATACAAAGTTTATCTTTCAATAATTCCCTTTTTGACTGTATTTCCAATATCGAAGCAATATGGATTAATTGCATGAACGAAATAGAGCGTACATACATTCCAACCACCTATAGGGTTGTTTCTAGAAGAGGTTCAAAGTTTTACTACACTGTCACCGTAGAAGAGAAGAAAAGTTTAGCTAACTGGCTGTACTTTTTAGTCTCTTCCAAGTCCATGCAACTTCCATCGGACAAGCAACATTACTTACAGAATGTTTCATCTTTTCTCCAGCGTCTAGCGAAGTTTAAATTGCTATCAAAATACTTTCAGTAAGGCAAATCCAAAAGCACAGGGAAAGTAAGCGTTACAGAACCACCACTAGTAGACCACTAGAAGGGCCACCCTTTCCACTGTAACGCGTAATGAACGCAAAGCAAACAAACGAACGAATAAAAGCTCGTCCATCGCCTTTTCACTAAGAACCAAAAAAAAAAGGTTCTCATGAACGCGCACGGAAACACAATCGTTAGTGTTTGTGCTTACATTTATTCGATCTTTTCACAGCACACCCGGTGGGGGGAAAGATTTCCCAGAAGTGGAACAAAATAAAAAAATAGAAGAAAAATCCAAAAGTCCCAGACAACGTCTGGTAGCTTTTTCTCTTCGTGAAAAAAAAAAATGTTAAACTTTCATGCTGAACCAAGTTGGATAGTTTCATACAAAAATTTCATTAAACTTTTATCACACTTTCAGCATAGTTTGTGTTTTATTCTGTTTATTTATTTTGCTTTAGCGTTTTATCCTGGAATCCATCACGGCGTCGCGCCACAGACCGGTAGCGTGCCGAATTGTAAGGGACGGGTTTCGTTTGAATTCTTCGACAGGATCAAGAGGATGACAAGATCGCTTTGATTTTCACAGAAAGGCATGACTTTTATGGTAAGTTTTGATTACCGCTCAAAAGTGATGAACTTGCCAGTTTAATGAGCTGGCTGGAATGGTTAATTTTAACAAAATGTAACTTATTCGTAAGCGTTAAACAAAAACTCGTTAACTATTTCTTGAAAAATTCTCCACGCTTAAGCTAATTTAATTTATTAACTTTGACTAGAGCGATTTAAATTTAAAATATGTAAAAGAGCCTACGATTCTTTGGCATTATTAGAACTAGCTTTTTTTATCAAACAATGATTTGAAAATTAATACAAAAATATTAAATTATCTGGTTAAGAAAATTTTTAGTTATACCGACATTCATATATTGAAATATAAACTTTCATCAAAATCAACAATATAATTCAAATTGAAACTTTGATAAGAGTTTATAAGGTCGTTAAAAAAATTAATTATAATTATAATATTATAATCGGAACGGCAAAAATTGTTGTCCTTGTAATTAAATTTTCTCACGAATCTCAGATCTGCTTGGTAAGCTGCTCCTTCCATTAATGCTATTTGATGGGGGAATCATTTGCTTGAGCCCATGCAATGGATCGTTTCACCATCGAATTGTCCCGATATTGACCGGTCGGTTAACGTGAATAGCGAAGGAAGTACCGTGCCATACCGTACAATAGAGGCCGTAATCCTTCCCTGATACCTTCAGTAGATGCTCGATATTAGATTCGCACAAGGTTGTGTCTGCGTCGGTACGATAACTGACTGTGAACGATTCGTTGTGAAGTCAAACCATACCACACTTGAGCACTGCTCGAGTAGATGGCACGTGTACCCTGACCATTACAACTTATTAAGAGTGAACTGTGCGAGGAAAGCAGTGCGTCGGTTCTTCCTGCCTTCTTGGGCTCCAAAAACCTTTCTCGCTCAAACTTGGCCAAACGTTAACACCTTCCTATTGTAAGTATCGTATGGCATCCTACGCGAAAGAAGACGAGGGAATGAAGGAAAGAAAAAAAGCTCACAAACACTCAGTGTTCCGCTTCCAAGCGTCCGCAAAGTCTTCCAGCTCTTCGCACAGTGCACAGTCCGTACCGTTCCTGGGGGCGGTTAAGTAAGGAGGCTGGTTTCGTTAGCTGTTTACGATCTCGTAATCGTTATTCTACCCACTGACCTCGCACGAATGACGCCATCGGTAGGAGCCAGACTTGACCAGACTTTGTCGGCCGGTGCGTGTGTTCCGATGTGCCGATGTGGGTCGTGTGATTTACTTTGGTTCACGCTGAAGAATTGCTCTCCTCAATCAGGGATGGTCCGGACGTCCCCATGTCGATGCCGGAACGGAGCACATGCCGTCGTGTGCTGCCCGATGACGATACTCATCAAATGTTTCGCATTTTATGATTTGTTGTTGTTTTGATCCGCTTCTATCCTACTTTCAGAAGCTTTTTTTCGTTTCGCTTCTTCGTCTCCCACTTACGTTCCCAGTCTCTTACACCGGTGTCGTAAATCTTACCATCCAGTAGTGATGGTTAGGTCGAGAGATGGTCGAGAAGGAATGAAACCGATTGGCTTCATTGATGCCGCCAAGATGCGCTATGGTAGATCGATTTTATGGCAATATTTTAGGCTTTGCGTTGACCCAACCATAACTGTGTGCGAGGTATTGGTAGGATGTTGGACAAAAAAGCTGAACAGTAATGGTGGCCTCCAATCGTCTAAACACCATCAGCTCGATGTTTGTTGAAGATTTCGAGCCTTCGCAGCTCAGCAAATGAATTGGAAAAACGTTCCACTATTCCTACGAGACCAACACACACATATAGCGGCTAAAGGAGCGTCTCTTGTGATTTTTCCATTTTATTCCGTTGTTTGATAAAGCTCTCATCGCTTGCTCCACATAAGTGTTGCCTCTTAGCACAAGGCAACTTTGGCTACAAATTCGTCCTGCCCGCTTACATCCCAAATTCTGGTGGCTAGTGCTAGTGCTGCCCCCGAACTTGTGTACCGGAAAACATTACTCAAATCGAAGGAAAGAAGAGTGTGGGCTTTAACCAATTCGGACATAATTTATTCCCACTAGACGGTGTGGCAGTCGATCCGACACGATACAGCTGACCAACTCGTATCCGTATCCGCGCAGAACGGAACTGGGCGCGAAGCATTTTTACTTGCTAACCGGTTGTTTGCGGTTTGTTATGATGTTTTGCTTGCTTTCCTGTTGACGTATCGGTGAAACGCTTACCGTAAGCTTTCGGCAGCTTACCTGCAGCACACATCACACACGGTACCGGGGTTTGAGATTTATATTTCAAAGGATCATTAATTAAACACATATTTTGGTCGTGGTAGTGTTATAGTTTTATTTTTTAAGCCAAATAAATCAAACGCTTGCCAGCTGGGTGAATGTTTTTTTGGGTAAGCTTTCGCACCGAACGAAACCAGTGCCAGTGCCAGTGGACGGTGAAAGCCAAACGAATGCAATTCTGGTAGCGATTTTTCTCCGTTTACTTATTCATTGTGCAGCAACAGCAGCACAACCAACGGTCCTGGTGACTGTGTGCGCCCGTCGACGTGCTTTGGTATGATAAAGTGCTTTGGAGGTTGCACTTTAGCTGTCGTGTTGACGGATTAAGACATTCGATTGTGTAGTTTTGCGGTGATTTCAACGCAGTCTTTTGACGGGTGGACTTTAATAAATCTAATCAAAGAATCGGACAAATTGGTCATTTTGGTTTGACTAGCAAAAGCGTTGAGGTTATGTATAAAGTGGTTGGTAATAGTGCATTTTAATAGAGTATCTGTTATTTACTACATGTTCTGAGTACAATTGTTCATGTTATTGGAAGATGATTTTTAAGAGTTATTTAAAAACATTTTTGCTAATAAAATAAATATTGAGAAATAACTGTAGGAATATGATGGATATATTTGAGAGTTTTATTTTCTGTTCAAAATTTACAGTTTAGCCTTCGATTGATAGGACTCGCCACACAAACCCATCTGCCATCACGCTATTTCTAAGTGGTCTTCTATTTCTGCTATAATCCATAATAGCACGAGACCGTGAAACACCCACACAATCTCAACCCTTAGTTGCTAACTTCTTTCTCTCTCCTACATAAAGGATTTTAAATGTTAAATAAAAAATTAATTGACATTCATAAACAAAAAATG